>NC_138878.1:65356321-65535165 GCF_965194805.1 Balaenoptera borealis
CTCAATATTTTTTATACATTACAAAATGGTCACCACAATAAGTCTAGTAACCATCTGTCACCATACAAAGTTACTAGAATACTGTTCATTATATTCCCTATGTGGATATTACATTCCCCATGACTTATTTATTTTGCGACTGGGAGTTTGTACCTCTTAATCCCCTTTACCTATTTCATCCTTCCCCCCAACCCCTCTCCTCTGGCAACCACCAGTTTGCTCTCTGTATCTATGAGTCTGTTTTCAGTTTGTTTGTTCATTTTGTTTTGTTTTTCAGATTCCACATATAAGTAAAATCATATGGTATTTGTTGTTCTCTGTCTGACTTATTTCACTAAGCATAACACCCTCTAGGTCCATCCACGTTGTTGCAAATGGCAATTTTTCATCCTTTTTTACGGTGAGTAGTATTCCCTTCTTTATCTATTCATCTATCGATGGACACTTAGGTTGCTTCAGTATCTTGAGAAAATGATTCTTGGACTTTGATTCGTCTGTTGTTAGACTTGTCATCGTTTCTATAGCAACACAGTTAGTTTGGGGAAAAGTGTTTCTCACCAGATTCTGAGTTCCCTGGAACAGGTTCAGAATATCACTTCTCTTGAATGTCCACACCCAGTGGTCAGCACAGAACAACCCTGACCTTGCGGCCTGAAAGGGTTAGACAGAGTCCAAAGCCCATCCTGTCCAGTGACTTTGGGGAACTCGATTTACTTTCTGGCACTTGATATACGTATGAACGAAATGGGGACTGTAAACCTATCTTGCGTGCTTATTGTCAAGATGATAAAGAACAGGGAATCCCCTGGCGGTCCAGTGGTTAGGACCCTGGGCTTTCACTGCCGAGGGCCCGGGTTCAAATGCTGGTTGGGGAACCAAGATCCTGCAAGCCGAGTGGCAAAAAAAAAAAAAAAAAAAGATGAGAAAGAATGCACGTGAGTGCTAAGTGGCTCACAGTAAATAAATATTTTTCCTGGGGATGAAACATTTACTGGGTATTTCCAGTCTGCAAGGCACTGTGCGAGCCCTCTCTGTACGTACTGACCACTCAATCTCCCTACCATCCAGTAAAGTCGCCACAATTGCTATCCTCACTTTGTATAAATGTATTTATTTATTTATTTTCGGCTGCCCCCACAAGGGGCTACTCTTTGTTGCGGTGCGCGGGCTTCTCATTGCGGTGGCTTCTCTGGCTGTGGAGCACCAGGTCTAGGTGTGCGGGCTCAGTGGTTGTGGCTCGCGGGCTTAGTTGCTCCGTGGCATGTGGGATCTTCCCGGACCAGGGGTCGAACCCGTGTCCCCTGCATTGGCAGGCGGATTCTTAACCACTGCGCCACCAGGGAAGTCTCGCTATCCTCACTTTGAATGGGAAAACAAAAGCTCAGGGAGATGAAGAAATTCCCTAAAGCATAATTGGACGTGCCAGCTCTGAAGCTGCCGCTCCAAGTTTTGAAGCCAGGCTGTCTGGCTCCTTGAAACTGTTCAGCTAAAGCTGATCAGTGTGTTTCAGGAGCCAGTCGTACCCTCTAACCCACCCTTCTCCCACCAGACACCAAAGTCATCGTTGTCACCACCATCAGCTGCCTCTCTGTCTTCCTCCTCTTCGTTGCCGTCTTCTTCATCTACAGATGCACTCAGCACGGTAAGTTCGGAGAAGCACACGTTTAAACCTCTGAGGAAGGGGAGTAAAGTGAAGGGTTCTCTCAGGAGATAAATTCCTCCCTGTATTTTATTTTTTTAATAGATTCATCACATGAAGAATCCGCCAAGAGGTAGATATACTTGACAGATCTCACGCCCTGTCTAACTCCCACTCCATTCTTCAGAGACCCCATTTGTACATCAGTGACTCGTATGCCCAGCCCCGCTTCTTGCAGCCCTCTCTTCTCCCCCAAATCTTCAGACCCCATACTTTAATATGTTTCTCTCTCTCAGAACCAGCCATTCCAAATTTCCCAAGCAGGGAGCTGCAGGTAAGTGATCAGGGAAGAAATCATAAGGAATCTTGGGTTAGAAAGACGAAGATCTGACTCTCGCAATCTGAGAACTGATTTCTTTTTTCTTTTACTCACATGCAGGTGTATCCAAACTGGAAAGAATATCTGAATCGGTGAGTTCTCCCCTTCGGAATAACCCAAGAGCTCACTTCCACCACAGGCGGGTCTGTCTAGCTCATATGCTGGTTATATAGATGAGGCCAATTAATATTGAGTTTAAAAACATGTACTTTGATGGAACTCGTAAAAAGAGATTAGAATGGTGGTTACCAGGGGCTGGGGGCGATATGACATTTAAGGCAACGAACTTGCAACTTGTAGAGGAATAAGTCGTGGGAATCTACTGCAGAGCATGGGGATTATAGTCAACAACACTGTATCATACACTTCAGAGTTGCTAGGAGGCTAAATCGTAATTGTTCTCACCACAAAAAGAAATGATAATTATGTGACAGGATGGAGGTGTTAGCAATGTGATAGCCATAGTGCAATGTATCAATGTATCAAATCGACACGTGTACACCTTAAACTTGCACAATGTTATATGTCAATTATATCTCAAACAAACAAAAAACCCCACGTGCTTTGAATTCCAGAGTAGCTGGATTCCAGCTCCCAATGTCTACTATTTATCACCAGTGTGGTCTGAGACAAATCACAAAACCCCCATGATTTGGACCCTTCCTTTCCTTCCATATCTAAGGGGAATCAAAATCCCCATCTAAAAGGCTTGTGAGAGTCTAGTGATGTCATAACATAAAGGGTTTATTGGAGTTTCTGGCGAATTTTAAGGGTCAGATGCATGGCAGGAAAGCATCATTTAACAAATATTAACCAATTTACATCCATCCATTTTTTCTATTTAAAATACTGCTTATTTGTGATTTAACATTAATGAGCATTATAACACCTAAGAGCAGTTGCACATCTGAAATGCATCTGGTGAGGCTGAGGACCTCAATTTTTAATTTAATTTAAATTCGTTTGAATTTAAGTAACCGTGGGTGGCTCGTGGCTACTGTATTTGGCACCTCAGCTCTCCATGCACGTCTCTTTTCCTCAAAGCCTGAAGAATCCCAGGGAGTGACCTATGACCAGCTAAACACCAACGCACTGTCTGCGGCAGCTTCTGTCCCCACCCAAGAGCCCCCAGGGTCGTGTGTCTACGCAACACTGAAGCTGTAGAACTGAAGGAAGAACTTCTTCCCTGGGAAGGAGAGTACGGATTAAGATGACGGAACTTATGAAAGCCCAGGTGACTCTGTGTCTTTGGTTCATTATCCATAATAATAAAATATTTTCCCTTCTCGCTTCCCCTCCTCTCAACAATTACTGGGTGGGTTTTCACAAAACTGGAGCGTAACCTTTGTATGGTTCGACTTAAAACATGGGCTAAGAATACGTATTGTATCTATGGGCTGGTGGTACTCATAATAGTCACTTAGGGAGTTCAGGACGGTACCATGTAAATAGAAAATGGTTCCTCAGAGAAGACTACGTGATTGCTCTCTGGTGAGTCATCCCACAGACACAGAGATTTCAAAAAGGAGCACAAAAATACAAGCCATGAAGGGAGACACTCAATTGTGAATTAACAAATTCCTAAGTAGCATGCACCAAGGTAAGCAGCTAAAAGGCTAAAAGTATTTGGTTCCTGATTCTGGGCAGCCCTCAAGTCAAGACCAGTTTCCTCTCTGACATGAATAAAAGAGTTTTCTTACTGCCATCACATTTCTGTTTATATTCTTTCTTTCTTATTATTAAAATCAAAGGCTGCAATAAAGTTAGACTTACAGAATCTATGTGGTTTTTGTCACTTGGTGCCCATAACTTAACTCATGTTAATACAGCATTGTAAGGATTTTTCTGAGTGTGGACTTTTTTGTGTATGTGACAGTGGTACTGACCACTTATATATTGATACAAGTACAAATATATGAGCTTTGCTTCCAAAGTTATGTCACTCAGTCCGGTTTGAAAGCCATTTTAAAATATATGAATGAAGTGTAAATATTTGGAACGTATATATAAATATTCTTAACTCAGTAGCATATGCTGGATACCTTTTTTTTTTTTTTTGGCTGCGCCGTGCAGCTTGTAGGATCTCAGTTCCCCGACCTGGGATTGAACCCAGACCCCCGGCAGTGAGAGCAGGGAGTCCTAATCACTGGACCACCAGGGAATTCCCTGGATAACCTTATTAAAGTTTTTAATTATGAAACAATTCTATCATAAAGAAAAACACCCAATAATGTAAGTGGAAACATATGCACACTGACCTTATTTTCAAAACATTAACACTTTGCTGTGTTTTCATTCTACCACTCCCATTTTCCTTCCTCTCTTCCTAAGAGGTCAACATTACCCAAAGTAGTATATATTATGCCGATGCATTTTTTTCATACTTTTACTCCTCAAGCATCTATCAATAGTCAATATATGGTAATATTTTTTGTGTGTTATTACAACATTACACATATATATGGAATCATTATTACACTTCTGTCACCTTTTTTATTGCCATCGACATTATGCTTCTGAAATTCATCTAGGTGATTTTTGTGTCTCTATCTCATTGCCTGCTGTACAGAATTCAGTTGTTAACCATACCATGGAATATTATTCAGCCACAAAAAAGAATGAAGCACTTTTACATGCCACAACCTGGATGAACCTTGGGAACATTATACTAAGTGAAAGGAGCCTGGCACAAAAAGCTTCATATTGTAGGATTCCATTTATATGAAATATCCAGAATGGACAAATCCTTAGAGATGGAAAGCAGATTACCGGTTGCCAGGCGCTAGGGGAGGGGAGGAATTTGGAGTGACTGCAAACAGGCATGGGGTATCTTTTTGGGGTGATGACAATGTTGTAGAATTAGACAGTGGTGATGGTTGCACAACCTTGTGAATAAACTAGAGACCATTGAATTGTACACTTCAGAAGCATAGATTTTATGGTGTGTGAATTATATCTCAATGAAAGAAAATTTTTAAAAGGACTTGGTTGTATGCACAAACCATGGTTTCTCTCTGTTCTTTCCTGGACTGCTAGATGTTTGGATTGTTTCCAGTGCTATGCTGTCAGCAGAATGCTGCAATAAACATC
Organism: Balaenoptera borealis; assembly: GCF_965194805.1. Lineage (NCBI taxonomy): Eukaryota > Metazoa > Chordata > Mammalia > Artiodactyla > Balaenopteridae > Balaenoptera > Balaenoptera borealis. The sequence continues at coordinate 65,361,430 of NC_138878.1, forward strand.
CTTGGAGCTACCTTCTCACTCACATGTGTGATCTCTTGAGGGTTTATATTTAGAAGTAAAATCTGTCTTCTATGATGTCCACACCTTTTAACCCACTAGAAGAGGCAAATTTATAACTAAGGTAGTTTCACCTATTTATTCTTCCACCAAGGAAGCTTTAGCTGAACAGTATGTTTCCAATTCCCTGCGTCCTTACCAATTCATAAATGTATTAAACTTTGCAATTTTTGGGCTTCCCTGGTGGCGCAGTGGTTGGGAATCTGCCTGCTAATGCAGGGGACACGGGTTCGAGCCCTGGTCTGGGAAGATCCCACATGCCGCGGAGCGGACGCGCCCGTGAGCCACGACTACTGAGCCTGCGCGTCTGGAGCCTGTGCCCCGCAACGGGAGGGGCCGCGATAGTGAAAGGCCCGCGCACCGCGATGAAGAGCGGCCCCCGCTTGCCGCAACTGGAGAAAGCCCTCGCACGAACCGAAGACCCAACACAGCCAAAAATAAATAAATAAATAAATAAAGTAGCTATAAATTAAAAAAAAAAAAAAAGAAAGAAAAAAGAAGAAGAATGGCATGGTCACAGTCTTCCACAATAAAAAATAAATAAATAAATAAAAATTAAAAAAATTAAAAAAAAAAACTTTGCAATTTTTGCTAACGAAATATGTGAACTCATAACCTGTTTTAAGCTGCTTCTATAAAGATACCTCATTGTTGCTTTAATTTGCATTTTCCTGATTATGAATGAGGAATATTGACCATTCGGGGTTTCTTTTCTGTGAGTTGATGGTTTCTAGCCATTGTTCACTTTTCTGTTGAATTGTTGGTATTTTCTGCACTGATTTAAAGGGCATGATTATACAGTAGGCACATCTTTCCTTTGTAAGCTATATGTTGCAAATATCTCCAGTAAATCTGTGACTCATATTTTCATTCTTCTTTGTATCTTTTAATATTAGCTACTCATCTTTTTATTTCTATTTTGAGAGATTTCTTTGTGTCTGGAAGCTTAACATGAGAAATAGACTCTCCTATATGTTCTTTGAAACTTAAAATTTTAAAAATTTTGTTGTTTAAAAAAATTTTTTTAATTTGTTTTTCATATTTAATCCTTCTGAAATTAATTTTTGTCAAGGAGTGAGGTAAAGATCTAATTTTTCCATTTGGATAATCAATTGTCCCAGTACCCCTTATTGAAAAGCTTGTTCTTTTTCATTTGAGTCGTGCCTTCAATTTGATGAAATATGATAATTTCTATTTCATCTGCACCACCTTCCATTGCCAGCATAGTTCAGACACTTGGATGGAAATGACAAAAGGAAAAACCTAACTTGAAAAGACTTTAAAAGAATAAAGAGGGCTTCCCTGGTGGCACAGTGGTTAAGAATCCGCCTGCCAATGCAGGGAACATAGGTTCGAGCCCTGATCCGGGAAGATCCCACATGCCGCAGAACAACTTAGCCCGTGCACCACAACTACTAAGCCTGCACGTCACAGCTACTGAGGCCCGCGCACCTAGAGCCCGTGCTCCGCAGGAAGAGAAGCCACTGCAATGAGAAGCCCACGCCCTGCAACAAAGAGTAGCCCCCACTTGCTGCAACTACAGAAAGTCCACGCACAGCAAGGAAGACCAACACAGCCAAACAAAACAAAACAAAAAAACAAGAAAGAAGGAAGGAAGGAAGAAAGGAAGGAAGGGAGGGTGGGAGGGAGGAAGAAACTGAATCATGTAACCAAACAAAGGAAAAGACAGCTAGAGATATCCTCAGACAACAGTCAATACATCCACATACTCAAATGCCTTTTTTTCTTTATGTCTCTCGCCTATTTCTATTTCTGTGTTATCATTATTATTCAGACCAGCTGTCCCTATGAGTCTGGAACTGATAGTGACAAGTCTAGGCTCACAGCCTCACAGACTTTCATCCAAAGAGGTAAGGGGGGGCCTCCTACTTACTGGATCAATTTAGAAAAAGATATTATTGGCTACCTTTGGAAGATGCTAGAAACACAACTCACAAAATTTTAAAACGCAGAGGAAAGAAATCAAGTGTTTCTCCTGCCTTTCATTTATAACCTGTACCTCAGGACATCCAAATAAATGAATAAGCCAAGTTTCTACTCATACAAGTACTACAACTAATAGGTAAAGAAGAAAACCTCCAAGTCTTATCTTTGGTTAATGCATGCCCACGTTATCAGGAATAATAACAGAGGGTCTGGTTAGTGTCTTTTCCTCCAGAAACTGTATCTACATGATAGACAGAACATCCAGAGACAAAGCAGAAGGGACCTCAGATGGTCAGAATCAAAGGGATTTATTTTTTTCAAAGAAGTACTGAAAGAAGTGGCAGATCTCATCTAAAATCCAGGCCAGAGGTCAGCAAACTTTCTGAAAAGGACCAGAGGGCAATATTTTCAGCATCTGTGGGCCATAGGACCTCTGTTGAGACTATGCTTCTCTGCTGTTGCAGCATGAAGGCAGCCATAGATGATACACAAACAGGGGCAGCTGTGTTCTAATAAACCTTTATTTATAAACACAAGTCGTGGGCCATAGTTTGCCAACCCCTGTCCTAGACCCATGCTTTTTGAAATCTGAATGAATCACCAGAAGAAGAACTGAATTAAGCCAGGAAAGGCGTGTTCTAGCGTGTAAGGAAAGACATTTTTTAAACCCCTTTCTCAGTTTTCAGATCTTTAAAAGTGAGAGACAAGCAGGATAGGACGGTTTCTGCGGTCCTTTCCATCTTTGATGTGCTAAATCTCTGGGGCCATATATCCTACAGTGGCCGTGGGTTTGTCCAAGGGAGGGGGCCCAGCCAGCATCTCTTTGGAAAAGGGTCCCAGCTGTTCTGCAACTTGGATGGGGCAGGTTTCCTAGGAAGCTTTGTTGTTTGCACCTTTGCCATTGCTGACTGTAAAATACAGTGAAGGAAAGTGGGTGGAGCAGGGGGGAAAGGGGGCCAAGAGCAGAGAGGTCTCCTGACTCTCGGGTCCCTGGCCTATCCCTGATTCCCCCACCTCCTTTGTTTCTCTCTAGGGTGTGTCTGTCTCTTTGCTCTCATGCCGTGTGTGGGTTTCTGTCCCTTTGCTCTCATGCCGTGTGTGGGTTTATGTGTCCATATATGTAGGTGTGTTTGTGTGTGCATGCATGTGTGTGCATGCACACGTGTATGTGTGTATGTGTGTATGTGTTGTGGGAGGGTCAAGGAGAAGACAGACGGTGGAGGAGAGTGAGGGGTCAGGATGTTTGGAGGCAAGGAAAGAGAAGACACACTCTGGATTTACATGGAAGGCAAACAATAAATAGGGGTGGGGGGCTCTGCTATACAGACTCTCTCTCTCACACACACACACACACACACACACACACACACACACACACACACGCACACACAGACTATACTAGTCTCCTCCAGCTGCCACAATAAAATACCATAGATTGGATGATTTAAACAACAGACATTTGTTTTCTCACTTCTCGAGGCTGGAAGACCAAGATCAAGGTGTCGGTCAATTCAGTTTCTGCTGAGAGCCCTCTTCCTGGCTTGCAGATGGACACCTTCTCACTGTGTCCTCATATGACCTTTCCTCCCCTTGATACTAATCCTATTGATGAAGGCCCCACCCTTATGACCTCATTTAACCTTTAATTACTTCCTTAGAGGCCCCATTTCCAAATACAACCGGACTGGAGTTTAGAGATTCAACACAATGAATTTCGGGGGCGGGGGGGGGCACAAACATTTGGTCCATAAGACACACACACACACACACACACACACACACTGTTCTATACAGACATCCACAGAGCGAGCTACACATACACAGTCACACACCAGCACACACTCTTATGGGCTGAATTTTGTCTACCCCCGAAATCCACATCTTTAAGTCCTAAACCCCCAGTACCTCAGAATGTTGCCTTATTTGCAGAGGGGTCATTGCAGATTAATTAAAAGGATGAGGTCATGCTGGAATAGGGTGAGCCCTCAACCAATATGATTGTATCCTTGTAAAAAGGGGAAATTTGGACACAGGGAGAGCGCCATGTGAAGATGAAGGCAGAGGTTGGGGTGATGTGTCTACAAGCCAAGAAACACCAAAGCTTCCCCAGAGACCCACCAGATACCAGGAGAGCGGTGTGGAACACAAGGAACCGACCCTGAGCCCAACTTGACTTTGGACTTCTGTCCTCCAGAACTGTGAGAGAACAGATTCTGGTTGTTTCAGCCACCCAGTCTGTGGTATTTTGTTAAAGCAGCCTGAACAGATTAATACAGGAAAGTAGGGAGGCAGCAGGAATGCCAGGAGAAGCAGAAGCTTCGCCTCCAAGCTCTCAGCATATGCTCCACTGTCCCATCGGAACTCACCAAAAAAACACAGAGATGCACGATTAAGAGCTTCACGATGGTGAACGCAGAGCGTTAGAACCCAAGCGTGGGTCTCCTTCTGAATGTGAGGTCCCCTTTGCCCCGGTTGCACGCCCACAAAGCTGGCTCTGCCTTCATCCCAGCTTCAACCAGAAGCTGAGGCAGGAGATAGATGGGCCCCAGGTGGAACAGCTGGAGTTTGTCCCCTGTGCACAGATACTCCAAGATGAAGAGGAGGAGGAGCTGAGCCCTGCCCAGATAAGAGACCACGCTTCTCATTCTCAAGGTCAAGGAGACCTTCCCGACTACACATGCACAGAAAGGCTCCTTCAAGGTCAAAAAGGGAGTGATGTCAGCCTACCCAGAGGCCTCTTCGCAAGAATCCACTTTGGCTGAGAGATGCACATGCACACATGGGAGGACCCTGAGATAAACCAAGTACGGACTCAGAACCAGGCAAAGCAAGATGACTGGCCAGAGGAAACTCGGAAGAAATGCCCCATGTAAGTGATTCAAACTACCACGAGGGCGCGACTCTCTCTGCGAGCCCACCCGTGTGTGCCTATTCACACGTACTCTTTTTCCTCCTAGTAAACACTTTACTTGCTTCACTACTTTCTGTCTTTGTGGGAATTCATTTCTACAAAGCCAAAGGGCCCCCAGGGGCCTCGTCACTGGGCACTGGTCTAGTGGCTGGGATTCAGCGTCCTCACTGCTGCGGTCTGACCTCAATCTCTGGCCGGGAACTGAAATCCTGCCTCGAGCCTCTGCAGGCCAAGGCCATCCGAGATCACATTCTCTAGGGATGGTGCATCTGAAGGAGAATTCACTTTGCTCCCCTCCCCACCGAGCCACCCAGCCTGATTGACAAGGTGCTTAAGTCACAGCATCTTGTCAGGATGGGGAGATCAGGATGGGGAAGCGGGGGAGTGTCTCTCTGTTCCTCTTGCCCTAGAAGTCATTCCCTTTAAAACTTGGGAGCTCTCAGGGACCATCTGTCTCACCATGTGGAGGAAACTCGTCTTTACTGAGAAACACGAAGATGACTCAGAGAGCATCGGGAAAAGGAGACGGAGGGATTGTGCCTTCAGCTTTGATTTTTGGCTTCTGATTGCTTCCAAAACTCAGCATTTCTTCCCTTCTTACAGCTTTCTTGTTCAATCATTCTGGGAACCTTCTGAGCCAAAGCCAAAACAAAAAACCCCCAAACAACCCAGAAACTCCTTTGCGTCTAAGCTAGTCTGAGAAGGGATTTTGTTCTGATCAAAGCATCTTGACGAATATTATTAAAATCAATGACCCTAATAGATATCTTTTATGGACATCCGCTCTGGTATTTATCCTTCTTAAATTACTATAGTAAGTCTTTAATTTTAATGGAGTGATTCCTGACCTGACCTTTTATTTTCTAAAATCACAAATGCAGTAGCAAGTGTAGTCCAGTTTTGTTTTCTTAACTTATGTCTTCCACATGGGACATGCCGGAGAACAGGCTAAGAACTGTGGAAACAGGACAGTCCTTTGTTTTCAGACAGGGTTGGATACAAGCTTGGGGTTATGTGAACTTGGGAAGATTTCTTTAAAATCTCCAGGGCTCGGGAGGTGGATGAAGATGGCAGAGTAGGAGGACGTGGAGCTCACCTCCCTGCCACGAACACATCAAATATACATTTGAAGGGAATTCCCTGGCGGTCCAGTGGTTAGGATTCCGCGCTTCCACTGTAGGGGGCCCAGGTTCGGTCCCTGGTCAGGGAACTAAGATACTGCAAGCCGTGCGGGGTGCAGCCAAAAAAAAAAAATCTACATGTGGAACAATTCTCATGGAAAGCTAACTGGAAACTGGCAGAAGATCTCCTATACAACCAAAGCTGCAAGAAAGATCTGCGGGTAACCGGGTAGGATGGAAAAAAAGGCCTTTGGTTAGTACTTGTGCCCCTGGGAGGGATCTATAAGGAGGAGAAGGTCCACACAGGAGGACCCTCACCCTGGGAAGTGAGCAGGTTGAACCACAACCTAGGCGTACCAGTCCTGGGGTCCTGCAGGGAGGAGACAAGCCCCCTGGCCTACCAGGAGATCTGCAGACACAGACAGAAGGGCTGGAGGAGGCTGGGCTCTACTCACGATGCGTGCATGTGTGCTGGCTTGCCGATAATCAGGGCAGAGAGAGCCCTGCCCTGGCAGCTGTTGTTGCCTAGCTGCACTTCCCAATCCAAAGGCGCCAACACTCTGGCCCCGCTCACTCCACGCCACAGCCTCGCGTGAGATCTGGGCACCGACTTGGTCTAACTCTGCAGAGACAGACAAGGGCACCTGGGATGGGAGCCACACAGAGCTGCGAAGGCCGTCGTCAGCGTGCACGCAGCGTGGCAGGGGGAGCTGAGCGGACGTCGTCAGTGTGTGCAGGTTATCACCACAGCAGCACGCAGCAGCTAAGCACTGAATCTCAGGCAGAAAGGCCCTGGGAGAGGATTCATATAGCTGCGCAGAGACAGCCCAGAGGCCCCGGGGTGTGATCCAGGTGGGACAGCCAGGGTCGCTCTCAGGTGTACTCAGCAGTGCACAGCCGTTCGTCTCCCAGCAGGAGTGGGGTCCGTCCGCTCCGCAGCGCAGCTTAGCACCAGGCCGGGGGCGGGCAGGTCCTGGGAGAAGTCTGCCCCAGAGGCAGCCCAGATCCCAGGTAGCCGTGCAGCCACTTCCATTCCTGCAGCCACAGGGCCCCGACGAGCAGCCCCAGCCTACTCTACATCACAGCCTCATTTATGTATTCATTTATTTGACCTCACCATGTGGCATGCACGATCTTAGTTCCCCGACCAGGGATCAAACCCACGGCCCCTGCAGTGGAAGCGTGGAGTCTTAACCACTGGACCGCCAGGCAAGTCCCTACACCATAGCTTTGCACTAGATCTGGGGTGAACACAAGAGAGAAAGGGGTGCGACCTTGGGCTGCTTCTGAGCAGAGCCGTGAACATCTACACAGGTGGTGCGTAGGTCCTCTGTGACCACACATGACTCACGTGCTTCATTAATCACCTCCCCTGGGGCAGGGCACCCACTCAAGGGCAACAGAGCCTGATTGAAACCGACACTCAGGGCCGCCACTCCAACAACTGGGGAGCAGACCCGGCCCCCGACAGGGCTGTGACAACCACAGAGCAAAGAGGAGGCCCCGCCTCACATCCAGCACAAGCTCTAGATACTGTAACACCAACAACACCCCCTACCCCCTATCAAGGGGATAATGGCCAGCACATCCTGAGGAAAGTTGTGGCTGGTGCCCATACCAAAGCCAGCCCTCGCAGCAAAATATTGGATGCACACAGTCTACCCAGGGACATTCCCAATAAAAACATCCCTTCAAAGCCACAGTAGATAACTGTTTCTCCTAAATTCATAGAGACAGAGAAAGTTAAGTAAAATGAAAAGGCATAGAGACTATTCCCAATTATAAGAACAAGAGAAATCTGAAAGAACAAATAATGAAATACCAGTCTACTAGACCCTGAGTTCAAAAAAAGATAATAAAAATGCTAACTGAATTAAGAAAGATTATCGATAGAAATGCAGGTCATTGTAACAAGGAACTATTGGGTTGGCCAAAACGAACGAACTTTTTGGCCAACCCAATAGAAATTATAAAGATGAACCAATTAAAAATAGACAATTCAGTTGCCCAGATAAAAACCAATCTAGAAGCAAAGAATAGCAGACTAAATGACACAGAATGAATAAGTAATATGGAAGATTGAATAAGTAATATGGAAGATAGAATAATGGAAGTCACCCATTCAGAACAGCAGACAGAAAGACAAATGAAAAAAAAAAAATGAAAGCAACACATGAGGTCTATGGGATAATATAAAACGTGCCAACCTACACATAATAGGGGTTTCAGAAGGAGTAGAGAGAAAGAAAGGGATCAAAAATGTGTTTGAAGAAATTATGGCTGAAAAGTTCCCAAACGTAAAGAAGGAAACAGATATCCAAGCACAGGAAGCACAGAGGGTCCCAAAGAAGATGAACCCAAATGGACCCACACCAAGACATATCATAATTAAGATGCCAAAAGTTAGAGATAAAGAGAGGATTCTAAAGACAGCAAGAGAAAAACAAAGAGTCAGTTACAAGGGAACCCCCAGAAGGCTATCAGCTGAATTCTCTGCAGAAACTGTGCAGGCCAGAAGGGAGTAGCATGATATATTCAAAGTCCTGAAAGGGAAAAACCTGCAACCTAGAATACTCTACCCAGCAGCATAATCATTTAGAATAGATGGAGAGATTAAAAAAAAAAAAAAAAAAACTTCTCAGACAAGAAAAACTAAAAGAATTCAGCAATACTAAACCTACCCTGAAAGAAATATTGGAGGATCTTCTCTAAATAGAAAAGAAGCAAGAATATACAGGAAAGGGAAAATCACAAAAAGAAAGGCAAATATATAAAAAGATTGAAAATCACTTAAATAAGCCAGTATATATATTTTTAAAAATCCAAAAATTCTGGGAAAGCAATTATAACTACAATGAACAACAAAAGGATAAACATGAAGATGGAAAATAGGACATCAAAAATCACAAAATGTCAGGGAGGGGAGTATAAAAATGTAGGTCTTTTAGAATGTGTTTGAACTTGAATGACTATCAGTTTAAAACAAGTAGATATAGTTATGGGTCAGCATACTTGAACTCCATGGTAACCGCAAATCAGAAAAATACAGTTGGGAATTTCCTGGTGGCCCAGTGGCTAGGGCTCGGGGCTTTCACTGATGAGGACCGAGTTCAATCCCTGGTTGGGGAACTAAGATCCCACAAGCCTCGTGGTATGACCCCCCCAAACAAAAAAATTAGAAGTATACAGTAGATCTACAAAAATCAGAAAGAAAGAAACTCAAGCATACTACAAAAGAAAACCATCAAACCACAAAAGAAAAAACAAAAAGAAGAAAGGATCAAAGAAGAACTACAAGAACAACTGTAAAACAAGGATTACAATGGCAATAAGTACAGACCTGTATACCTATCAATAATTACTTAAATGTCAATGGACTACATGCTCTGATCAAGAAACAAAAGGTATCCAGATTGGAAGGGAAGAGGTAAAATTGTCATTATATGCAGATGGTACTCTATATAGAACACCCTAAAGACTTCACACAAAAACTATTAGAACTGATAAATGAATTTAGCAAGGTAGCAGGATACAAAATTAACTTATAGAAACCCGTTGTATTTCTTTACACTAATAATGAGATACCAGAAAGAGAAAATTAAAAAAACAATCCCATTTAAAATCATGTCAAAAAAATTAAAATACCTAAAAATAAACTTAACCAAGGAGGTGGAAGACATATAATGCTGAAAACTATAAAACGTTGATAAAGGAAAATGAAGATGATTCAAAGCAATGGAAAGGTATTACATGCTCTTGGATTGGAAGGATTACTATTGTTAAAATGGCCATACTCCCCAAAGCAATCTACAGATTTAATGTGATCCCTATCAAAATACTAATGGCATTTTTCACAGAACTAGAACAAATAATCCTAAAATTTATATAGAACCATAAAATGTCCAGAATTGCCAAAGCAATCCTGAGGAAAAAGAACAGTGCTGGAGGCATAACCCTTCCAGACTTCAGACTATACTACAAAGCTACAGTAATCAAAATAGCATGGTGTCGGCACAAAAACAAACACATAGATCAATGGAACAAAATAGAGAGCCCAGAAAGAAACCCACATACTTACAGTCAATTAATCTTTAACAAGGAGGCAAGAATATACAATGGGGAAAAGACAGTCTCTTCAACAAGTTGTGTTGGGAAAGCTGGACAGCTGCATGGAAAAGCAATGAAGTTAGAACACTCCCTCATACCATACACAAAAATAAACTCAAAATGGCTTAAAGACATAAATATGACAGGATACCATAGAACTCTTAGAAGAGAACATAGGCAAAACATTTTCTGACATAAATTACAGCAATATTTTCTTTGATCAGTCTCCCAAAGCAAAAGAAATAAAAGCAAAAATAAAATGGTACCTAATGAAACTTAAAAGCTTTTGCACATCAAAGGAAATCACCAACAAAACAAAAAGACAACCTGCAGACTGGGAGAAAATATTTGCAAACAATGAGACCAACAAGGGGTTAATATTCAAAATAAACAAATAGCTCAAGCAGCTCAAGAAAAACAAAAAAACAAAAAATAATAAACAACCTGATCAAAAAATGGGCAGAAGACCTATATAGACGTTTTTCCAAAGAAGATATACAGATGGCCAACAGGCATGTGGAAAGATGCTCAACATGGCTAATTATTAGAGAAATGCAAATAAAAACCACAACGAGATATCACCTCACACCAGTCAGAATGGCTATCATCAAAAAGTCTACAAATAATAAATGCTGGAGAGGGTGTGGAGAAAAGGGAACCCTAGTACACTCTTGGTGGAAATGCATAAATTGGTGCAGCCACTATGGAAAACAATATGGAGGTTCCTTAAGAAACTAAAAATAGAGGTACCATATGATCCAGCAATCCCATACTGGGTAAATATCTGGGAAAAAGGAAAACTCTCATTCAAAAAGATACATGTACCCCAATGTTCATTGCAGCACTATTTATAATAGCCAAGATATGGAAACAACCCAATTGCCCATCAACAGATGACTGGCTTAAGAAGATATATATATATTTATATAGTGGAATATTACTCAGTCATAAAAAAGAATGAAATATTGCCATGTGTAGCAACATGGATGGACGCAGAGAATATTATACTTAGTAAAGTAAATCAGACGGAGAAAGGCATATACTATATGATATCACTTATATGTAGAATCTTAAAAATAATACAAATGAATCTATATATAAAACAGGAACAGAATCACAGACGTAGAAAACAAACTCATGGTTACCAAAGTGGAGAGCAAGGGAGGGAGGGAATAATTAGGAATATGGGATTAATGGATAAAAACTACTATACATAAAATAGATTAGCAACAAGGATTACTGTTTAGCACAGGGAATTATACTCAATACCTTGCAATAAACTATAATGGAATATAATCTGAAAAAAATAACTGAATCACTTTGCTGTACACCTGAAACTAACACAATATTGTAAATCAACTATACTTCAATTTTTTTTAAAAAGCTGAGTCAGAATTAAAAAAAAAAAAATCTCCTGGGCTCTGTGTCCTCATCATAGAGAGACATATCTAACAGGGTTGTAAACAGCAGGACCAACTATCCTAGTTTTCCTGGGACTGGGGTGAGGGGGTGGGGCAGTTCTCAGGATGTGGGAATGAGGAGTTCCCCAGGATGTGAAAATTTCAGGGCTAAAACTGAGGATGTCCCAGGCAAATAAGAATTGGTCACCCTAGTTGTAAGCATATGCATTGTAAAGATGTAGGTGTGATAATTACATTGATTCTATTTATTTATTTATTTTTGGCTGCGTTGGGTCTTTGTTGCTGTGCGTGGGCTTTCTCTAGTTGCAGCCAGCTGGGGCTACTCTTCGTGGCGGTGCACGGGCTTCTCATTGCGGTGGCTTCCCTTGTTGCGGACCAGGGCTTGAACCCGTGTCCCCTGCATTGGCAGACGGATTCTTAACCACTGCGCCACCAGGGAAGTCCCACACAGATTCAGAGAACAACTATTTTCTCATGCCCGTTCCCCTATCATACCCATCTCATAGGTCTAGTTTTTACCTGTGCCCTTGGGGACATCTAAGGCAAATCTCATGATTTTTATAGTCATCTCAGATAATAGAGACTTTCAGTCCCCATTTTTTTTCTTTTTTTCTTTTTAAGTCACATGCAAGGAAAAAAATTGTGTCAGTTCGGTAATTGCAATGCTTTTGGCAAGTTGCGTGCAGCTGCAGCGGTCATAGTCAGTTTTTTATTTACGTCCCTACCTGGCGCTTCTCTTCCTCCTCCTCCCTCTCTCAAAGCTGCAGTTTTCTCACGTGTTGTCCGTAGATGCTTCCCCTCCAATAGGTCCTGTGAGGAAACCCTCAATCTTTGTGGGGTGTCCATGGTTACATTTCCAGCTTCTTCCCGCAGGGTTCATCTCCCACCTCCAGGTGGCGCTCCTGGAAAGGATATAAGACCCCTGATTCATATTCTGTCTCCCCCTCTCCCTCTCTTCCCCTCTCACCCTCCCTCTTCTCCAGGCTGTCCCAGACATCTTCAGAGCTGTCAGCACAATCTTGAGCCCTTGAGATGTTCCAAACGTGAGCGAGATCCCATTCTTCTCTGGGTCGTGCCCCTCCCCCATACTAAGTGCTCTGAGTGGCTCAGTTGAAGCTTTTCCCCCTTGAAGCTTGGAAGTGCGAAACCAACATCCTCACCACCTTCCTATGTTGAAGACAGAATGGGACCCACAGCGCAGCAAGTGCTCTTGTAAACAAACATATGAAGACAAAACAAAACAGCTCTTTAGCACCAGGTGGAAAACGGACCTGGGGTGGGGAAATTGGGTTTCCGGCTTAAGTCACGCGTGGATGGTCCCACTTTCGAGTCTGGCCTCATTGGCACCTATAGTCTGTGGGTCTGGGCAGAAACTGAGTTTACAATGATCCTACTTTAATGTTCTGTTATATATGTGTGCAAGCACCTTGCAAATGTCGCACAAGGGTAAGTTTTGAAGACAAATGGATGGTAGGAGTCCATTTTCACCAAAAAGCAAACACAAACAAGTAAACAAACAAAAACTCCACAAGAATTCATGAACAGATGCACACAAAAATGAAAGGTGACATTCACCAAAACGTTAACAAGGGATGGGGGGCTTCCATGGTGGCGCAGTGGTTAAGAATCCGCCTTCCAACGTAGGAGACAAGGGTTCGAGCCCTGGTCTGGGAGGATCCCACATGCCGCGGAGCAACTAAGCCCGTGAGCCACAACTACCGAGCCTGCGCTCTAGAGCCCGCGAGCCACAACTACTGAGCCCGCGTGCCACAACTACTGAAGCCCGCGCGCCTAGAGCCCGTGCTCCGCAACAAGAGAAGCCACCGCAATGAGAAGCCTGCGCACCGCAACGAAGAGTAGCCCCCGCTCAGCGCAACTAGAGAAAGCCCGCGCACAGCAACGAAGGCCCAACACAGCCAAAAATAAATAAATTTATTAAAAAAAAAAAAAAGGGATGGGAACTTGAGTAATTTCTTCTTTTAAGTACGTGGATGTGCTACTTCTTACATGAAAATAGTAACTGTATAATAAAATGTACTGCAGTAAGTGTGGATGGGTGATGTGTGTAAACGGCCTGCATACCATTCATTCCTCAGAAGGTCACTTTATTTTGGTTGTTTTGCAGCTGTCGGTTCATTGCCTCCGGGCAAGGCATGGAAAACAGCTGAGTCTTTTCCGTATCCATCGCTTGAACCACAGTTAAAGAAGATTCCTTCTGGAAAGGGAACAGAAAGTTGGAGGCTAGCGCTGTGGAATCTGGGAGAGAGCCGTGGGCGTCTGCAGAACCATTTCCTCCGCACCAGGAGTGTCATAAGCAAGAACAAATCTGACTCCATATTAAATCTGTTTCTTTTACTTTAACCTTTACTTTCCGTGGCTTTTGTTACAAGTTATTCACTAAAAGGATGTTGCCTAGGCTAAAAGCATACATAATGGCCTATGGCAGGGAATCCTGCTGCCTCTGCCTGAATGTTAAACTAAAATCGCTTTGTTCAGCTCCCAGGGAAACATCCTGACCCAGCCCACCTGTGGATGGCTGCAGGAAAGAAGAAATTAACACATCCCCTCCCCAGTCCGGCCAAACCAGGAGATATCTGCAAGACGGACCGGCCTTTTCACTTTACCTCCTCACCTCCCCCTCTCTGTTCTGTAAAAGAAGCTAGCAGCCAGACGCCGGTAAGAGAGTTCTCTAGGACTCTAGTCCACCGTTTTCTTGAACTCCTGTCTAACCAAATAAAGTTGTTATTCCTTGCTCGAACACCTCCCGATTTATTGGCCTGTCGTGCGTGAGGCAGAACGAGCTTGGACGCGGTAACACGAGGAAATGCCAGAGGGCTTGCTTGCCTCCAGCTGAGAATGATGATTAAAAAGCTTCAGCTGGGGCTTCCCTGGTGGCGCAGTGGTTGAGAATCTGCCTGCTAATGCAGGGGACACGGGTTCGAGCCCTGATTCTGGGAGGATCCCACATGCCGCGGAGCAACTAGGCCCGTGAGCCACAATTACTGAGCCTGCGCGTCTGGAGCCTGTGCTCCGCAACAAGAGAGGCCGCGATAGTGAGAGGCCCGCGCATCGCGATGAAGAGTGGCCCCCGCTCGCCGCAACTAGAGAAAGCCCTCGCACAGAAACTAAGACCCAACACAGCCAAAAATAAAGAAATAAATAAATTATTTTTTTTTAAAAAAAGAGTCCTTAGGAGTCTGTCTTTAAAAAAAAAAAAAAGCTTCAGCTGAACCCCCGTGGCACACATGCTCTGAAACAAGAGGCATGACATTTTTTTAAAGGATGCACTTGCCAACTACAAATTGGCACTTGCCCTCTACCTCTACAAGGATTAAATCATGAGCCGCTGCCCCTGCGGACCTTCCACATGCCCTGAAAGGAGTTCAGGGTGGAGATCAGGAATGAGGCACTCTGTGCTCCGGGAAAAACGGGCAGAACAGGCCTTCAGAGAGTTAGATATTTTCAGGAGAAGATTCTAGGAGCCCAATTCTTGCATCTCCTCATATCTAGAAAAGCACTAACATCTTTCATGGTGATGTCTGCTCCGCCTGACTAGCCGTAACCTTCTGCAAAAATGTGTGCTTGATTGCATGTACCCACCCACCCTTCACCAAAATCCATATACACTGACCTTCCCCCTGCCTCTTCGGAGCAGTTTCTCAGAGGTCTCTGAAATGCTGTCTCCCGGGCTACAGTCCTCATTTTGCTCCAAATAAAACTTGACTCACAGTTCTCACGCTGTGCATTGCTTTTTCAGTCGACACAGTCTAAAGTGACTACTCAGCTGAGGGACCTGACCAGTATCCTCAACATCCTCAAGGTCATTCAGAACAAGGAGAGTTTGAGAAATTGTTGCAATCAAGAGGAGACACATTGTATAAATGCAATATATCCTGGAAAGGAACAAAGGACATTAAGTAAAAACTAAGGAAATCTGAAAAAATTATGGGCTTTACTTAACAATAATGTATCTATACTGGTTCATTATTTGTGACAAATGTATCATACTAAGAGTAAGATATTAATAGGGGAAACTGGTAATAGGTAATAAAGTAAATAGGAATCTCTGCACTATCTTTGCAATTTTCTGTCAATCTAAAATTATTCTAAAATTTTTTTAAAATTTTAGGGAATTCCCTGGCAGTCCAGTGTTTAGGACTCAGCGCTTCCACTGCTGGGGTCCTGGGTTCCATCCCTGGTCAGGGAACTAAGATCCCACAAGCTGCGCGGTGCGGCCAAAAATAAGTAAATAAATAAAAGGGTTTTTTTTAACTTTAAAGGATGAGACAAAGACGCATATGAGGAGTACCTTGCAACCCTTTCTAACATGATGACGTCTTCACGAGATCTCTGCTCACATCTCATAAAGCACAATCACACCCAGCCCGTCCCTCAATTAACCATTAGCAGAGGGTATGGGATTACCATGATGAGCTAAGAGCAGTGCATAAAGTTTCACATGCAACAGAATCACCTGGAGCAATTGTTATATCATAGATTGTTGAAGCTCACCCTCAGAGTTTCTGATGCAGTAGGTCCGTTTAGGACCCAATTATTTGTATTTCTGACCAGTTCCCAGGCAATGCTGTTGTTGCTGCCCTGGAGACCACACTTTGAGAACCACTGGCTTGCTAAGCCTTAGACTAATCAAGATTCACATCTGGGACCAGAAAAGGCCAAATATCACCAAGACTTAAGGATGGTTACTCGATACCTGAACAAGATCGGGATTCTCTTAGCAAAGCAGCTTGTGAGAAGTGGCTGTCTCCTATATGTTACAATGGCTTTTATCATTTCCCCCCTTTCTATTAATATCATTACACTGGCTTTTTGGAAAAATTCCTCAATCAGATCTTCTGTCTCAATAATTTGTTCTTCAGCTGTATCCATTCTACTGTTTATCCTGTTATAGGCTAATATTAAATTCTTTATTTACTGTCATGTTTTCATACCTAATATTTCCACAAAACCCTTGCTTTATGGATTATTGTTCTTTTTTTCACATTGCTAACATGTTTCCTTATCCCTTTGCCATATATTTCTTTTTTAAAAAACATTTTTTGAAACTATTTATTTATTTAGGCTGCGACTGGTCTTAGTTGTGGCATGTGGGATCTTTTAGTTGCAGCATGCAAACTCTTAGCTGTGGCATCTAGTTCCCCGACCAGGGATCGAACCTGGGCCCCCTGCACTGGGAGTGCAGAGTCTTACCCACTGGACCACCAGGGAAGTCCCTCTTTGTAGTATATTTCTTATACTTACATAAATTCTTGGTCCACCTAACATCCCTCCCCCCAAAATCATGCCTTCACCCCACCAATCAACTCTTTAGGGACAGAGCTTCATAGTCAAACCCTTGGGGAGAATGTGACAGTTTTACGACACAGCTGTACATTGTTTGACACTCCTTCCTTCAAGAGATGGGGTCTATGACCCTGTCCCCTCAAATATTAGTGGGTCTGTGACTGCTCTGGTCAATAGTTTGGCAGATCTGACCCCAGGCAACTTCCATATCTAGGTCATAAAACGCGATTCAACTTCTGCCTTGTTTACTGAGCCGCCATGCAAAGAGTCCAACTACCTTGATGTCGCCATGCCACGAGGAAGCCTAAGACACACAGAGCGGCCATGTGTATGCACTCCACTCACCTGTCCCCTAGACGAGCCCAACCTCGGAGTCACCCTAGCCCTGCACCAGCTATGTAAGTAAAGAAGCTTCCAGGTGATTCTAGTTCATCCCAGTACCCCACCCCTCATGCCACCCTCAGCTGGTCAAGTCCTCCCAGCTGGAGCTGCAGATATAGTGGAGCAGACACAGCCATCCTCTCTATGCTCTGCCCAAATGCCTGACCCGTAGCATCTGTGAGCACGATACAGTGAAGGTTGTTTTATGTCACTAAGTTTGGGATGGTTTGGTATAAATCGATAGATACCCAGAGCAGAGAAGCAGCATTGGGAAGAGGCAAGGGTCCCAATTTGAAGGGATGAAGTGGTGAAAGCCTTTTTTCCTGTGGCCCCTGCTGTAGGTCATTGCTGCCATTTTTTGTCGCTAGAAGGAAGCCAGTGATTGTCTTCAGCCCAAGGGGGGATGCAGAAGGGGCAACAAGACTCACCAGCTGCTCTTGTCCTAAGCCTAGTGTCCGATACAATAACACTTAGAACTGTAATTAATATCTCCTTACAGAAACTCAGCCTCATCCTACATGAAATACACTCGGACCTCCGTATCCACGGGTTCTGCATCTGCGGATTCAGCCAACCGCGAATGCAGAATGCGCCAGTGGGAAGGGCCGACTGAACTACACCATTTTATATAGACGACTTGAGCATCCGTGGGATTTTGGTATCTGTGGGGATCCTGGAACCAATCCCCCACAGATACGGAGGGGTGATGTACTCTCATTTCCAGCCTCAAGCCGCTTGCCCAACCCCATAAGACTCCCCAAAGCAGAGAAGGGTTTGGACACATGGGGTCCCTTTGTCCTGTTCCAAAGACCCTTGTTCAGTTCGGCAGTTTGAGAAAGGGAACAAAGCTGCGGAAGTCACACCCTCTCCCCAGCTTCTGTCCTCTGCCCCACGGTTTGGTTTGTCTTTTGCTGACCCTACAGGAAATGAGATGTGGTTTATTTCTACATCGTACTCTTAAAAGCCATCCCCTACTGAGCTTCTCTTGGCGTTGAGTCCTCCACTGACACAATAAAAATTCACTATCAGGGCTTCCCTGGTGGCGCAGTGGTTGAGAATCTGCCTGTCAATGCAGGGGACAAGGGTTCGAGCCCTGGTCTGGGAAGATCCCACATGCCGCGGAGCAACTAGGCCCGTGAGCCACAATTACTGAGCCTGCGCGTCTGGAGCCTGTGCTCCGCAACAAGAGAGGCCGCAATAATGAAAGGCCCGCGCACCGCGATGAAGAGTGGCCCCCACTTGCCGCAACTAGAGAAAGCCCTCGCACAGAAACGAAGACCCAACACAGCCATAAATAAATAAATAAATAAATAAAAATTGTAAAAAAAAAAAAAAAAAAAAAAATTCACTATCAGATTCTAACTCATAAAATAGAATTACCATACGATTCAGCAATTCCACTTTTGGGTATATACCCAAAAGAATTGGAAGCAGGGACTCAGATATGTATATTTGCATCAGATATCTGTATGCCTGTGTTCATAGCAGCGTTATTCACAAAAACCAAATGGTAGCTTAAACAACAGAAATTTATTTCCCATAATTCTGGAGGCTAGAAATCCAAGATCAAGATGCTGGTTTCTGGTGAGAGCTCGCTTTCTGGCTTGCAGATGACTGCTTTCTCAGTGTGTCCTCACGTGGCTTTTTCTCTGTGGCGGGGGGTGGAGGGAGAAAGAGAGAGAGAGACAAAGGGAGGGAGGGAGAGAGAGAGAAGAGAGAGAGAGAGAAGAGAGAGAGAGAGGGAAAGAGGTCACTCTCTGGTTTCTCTTCTTATAAGGACACCTGTCCTATGGGATTAGGGTCCATCCTTAGGACCTCATTAAATCTTATTTACCTCCTTAAAGGCCCTATCTCCAAATATAGTCACATTGGAGGTTAGGGCTTCAACATATGAATTTTGGGGAGATTCCATTCAGTCCATAACACCATACAATGAACTATTATTCAGTCTTAAAAAGGAAGGAAATTCTGATGCACGCTACAACATGTATGAAACTTGAGGACATTATGCTAAGTGAAAGAGGCCAGTCACAGAGAGACAAGTACTGTATAATGATTCCACTTATATGAAGTACCCAGAGTAGTCACATTTATACAGAAAATAGTTGCCAGGGGCTGGAGGGAGAGGGGAATGGGAGTTATTGTTTAGTAGATACAGAGTTTCAGTTTGGGAAGATGAGAAAAGTTCTGGAGACTGAGGACAACGTGAATGGATTTAAAGCCACTGAAATGTACCCTTAAAATGATTAACATGGTAAAAAAAATTCTAACTCATATGGATTAACCAGAAAATTCCTAGGCACTGCAGCAGACAGAATAAGACGGAGAAGTTATGGGCACCCTGGTGATATGAATATTGAAAACTGCAAAGCAGGGACTCCGCAGGGGGGCTCAGGTTCAATCTCTGGTCAGGGAACTAAGATCCCACAAGTCACGTGGTGTGGCCAAAAACAAAACAAAAAACAAAAAAACTGCAAAGCAAATCTGCAGGAGAGCAAAACTTCTAACCAAGTGAGGTGGTCGGTCAAGGCACCTTGAGTGACTACCCTGGGATGAACCCCAGCTTTGGGGCTTTCATTGCACTTTATGAGAGTTGAATCTGTAGGGATTAGACCCTGGTTGGGGAAACAGGAGACTGAATACTGGTGCACCAGAGTCCTGTTAAGCAAGTCCTGCTCATCTCTGGAACTATTTCATTTATCCAGTTATTTAAGAAATATTTATTGAGCATGTGTGCTGTGCCGGGCATTTTGGGGGAAGAAATCAGAATCCCCACCTTCGTGGAGCTTATATTCTCCTTGGAAAGATGGGCACAAACAAGCAAATAATATTTATAGATTGTGATGAGCGTTATGCTACATATAAACAGGGTGGCGCTATGTAACATAATTGTGTGGAGGGTAGGTCTTACCTTTAGGAAAGAGTCAAGGAGCGCTTTGAAGGAAATGTGTTTCAGCTGAGAATTAAAGGCTGTGAATTATCCAGCCGTGAGAAATGTAAAGGGGATGACATTTCAGGCAGAAGATACAGGCCGTGAAAAGGCCCTGAGGCAGGAGCAAGCTTGGCATGTTCTAATTCTAAAAAGGGACACTCAGCCAGTGTGGCTGGAGCAGAGAAGGCTGGTCAGAACTTAGCACGAGGGCTTCCCTGGTGGCGCAGTGGTTAAGAACCCGCCTGCCAATGCAGGGAACACGGGTTCCAGCCCTGGTCTGGAAAGATGCCACATGCCGCGGAGCAACTAAACCTGTGCACCACAACTACTGAGCCTGTGCTCTAGAGCCACGAGCCACAACTACTGAGCCCGCGTGCTGCAACTACTGAGGCCTGCGTGCCTAGACCCCGTGCTCCGCAACAAGAGAAGCCACCACAATGAGAAGCCCGCGCACCACAACGAAGAGTAGCCTCCGCTCGCCACAACTAGAGAAAAGCCTGCGCGCAGCAATGAAGACCCAACGCAGCCAAAAATAAAATAAATTTAAAAAAAATAATGGGGGCTTCCTTGGTGGCGCAGTGGTTAAGAATCTGCCTGCCAATGCAGGAGACACGGGTTTGAGCCCTGGTCTGGGAAGACCCCACATGCTGCGGAGCTACTGGGCCCGCGTGCCACAACTACTGAAGCCCGTGAGCCTAGAGCCCGTGCTCCGCAACAAGAGAAGCCACCACAATAAGCATGCGCACCACAACAAAGAGTAGCCCACACTCTCCACAACTAGAGAAGGCCCACGCGCACCAACGAAGACCCAACGCAGCCTAAAATTAATAAATTATTTTTTTTTTTTAAATGATAATAACTTAGCATGAAAAGAGAGGCCAGGTCTCACAGAACTTTGCAAGCCACAATAAGAAATTTGAAGTTTTGTCTAAGC
This sequence comes from Balaenoptera borealis, assembly GCF_965194805.1. Classification (NCBI taxonomy): domain Eukaryota; kingdom Metazoa; phylum Chordata; class Mammalia; order Artiodactyla; family Balaenopteridae; genus Balaenoptera; species Balaenoptera borealis. The sequence goes on from NC_138878.1 coordinate 65,382,545, forward strand.
GGAAAAAAGAAGCGCAGTGTGGAAAACGCAGTCATTAACACTGATAAGGGAGCTGCAAATTCCTAAGCCCGTCTTATCTTGTGGCTTTTCACATCTCGCATTTCAGCGTTTTTCCTTGCACGTGAAAAACGAGTAGGCAGGGAATATTTTTTACAGCTGCTGTTGTCAGATTCTGCAGTGTTTCCCCCTTTCTTCACAAAGATTGTGCAACATCCGTTAAAGCAAGGAAGAGGGGCAGGGCTGAGGAGGGGGCGGCCCTCAGCCTCCACAGGTATCCCCCAGCCTGAGCCACCAAAATTCCTCACCCAGCTTATCACAATCGCCCCCTAAATGATTACCCTGCTTCTGGCTCATGCACCACCTCAACCATGTGGTCTCAACACAGCAGACAGAGGGAGCCTTTAAAAATAGGATTGCCAGATTTAGCAAATTAAAATCCAGAATGCCCAGTTAAACTTACATTTCAGATCAACAACAACAAAATTTTGGTATAAGTACGTCCCTTGTAGTTTTAGGGAGATATTTATACTAAAAAAAATTCATTGTTTACCTGAAATTCAAAATTAACCGGGGGGGTCTTCCCTGGTGGCGCACTGGTTAAGAATCCACCTGCCAATGAAGCGGACATGGGTTCAAGCCCTGGTCTGGGAAGATCCCACATGCCGCGTAGCAACTAAGCCCGTGCACAACTACTGAGCCTGCGCTCTAGAGCCCGCGAGCCACACCTACTGAGCCTGCGCTCTAGAGCCCGCGAGCCACACCTACTGAGCCTGCGCTCTAGAGCCCGCGAGCCACACCTACTGAGCCTGCGCTCTAGAGCCCGCGAGCCACACCTACTGAGCCCGCGAGCCACAGCTACTGAGCCTGCGCTCTAGAGCCCGTGTTCCGCAACGAGAAGCCACCGCAATGAGAAGCCCGCGCACCGCAACGAAGAGTAGCCACCGCTCGCCACAACTAAAAAAGAAAGCCCAAGCGCAGCAACAAAGACCCAACGCAACCAAAATTTAATTAATTAATTAATAAAAAATTAACTGGGAAACCTATACTTAATCAGGCAACCCTATTTTTTTTTAATTAATTAATTTATTTTGGCCAGACTGAGTGGCTTGCGGGGTCTTAGCTCCCCTACCAGGGACTGAACCCAGGCCCTCGGCAGTGAAAGCGTGGAGTCCTAACCACTGGACCACCAGGGAATTCCTGGGGCAACCTTATTTTAAAACCTAAGTCAGATAATGCCCCAAACTCTGAAACAGCTCCCTATTTTACTCAGAGAAAAAGAACAACCCGAAGTCCTTAGAATGAATAAAAGTATCTTTAAAAGCCTCATTCCCCACTTCTTTGTTTTTTTCTTATAGCTTCATCTCCTACTTCTCCAAGCACAGTGGCTTCCTAGGTCACTCCTCAAACACACAAGATGCATTTCTGCCTTTGGTCTTTGAGCTGGCTGTTTCCTCTTTCTAAAATGTTCTGCCTCCAGATAAAGGTATAACTAACTTTCTCACTTCCTTCAAGTCTTTGCTCAGTTATTGTAACCTAGCAGGACGCTATGGGGCCTTCCCGGGACAGGGCTTCCCCCATATCCTCTGCTTTAGCTCCTCTCTGAAGTACCGAGATAACAGTATCTGATGCACATTGCCTGAGATTTTTTGTTTTTTTTAATTTATTTTATTTATGTATTATTTTTGGCTGCGTTGGATCTTCGTTGCTGCACACGGGCTTTCTCTAGTTGCAGCGAGCAGGGGCTACTCTTCATTGCGGTGCACAGGCTTCTCATTGAGGTGGCTTCTCTTGTTGCAGAGTGTGGGCTCTAGGCGCATGGGCTTCAGTAGTTGTGGCACGTGGGCTCAGTAGTTGTGGCACGTGAGCTCAGTAATTGTGGCTTGCGGGCTCTAGAGCGCAGGCTCAGTAGTTGTAATGCACGGGCTTAGTTGCTCTGCGGCATGTGGGATCTTCCCGGATCAGGGCTCAAACCCGTGTGCCCTGCACCGGCAGGTGGATTCTTAACCACTGCGCCACCAGGGAAGTCCTGAGTGAAGAATCCTGTGATGAGACTCTTATTCTGGATAATCCAGAAGGGCCCAAAGCAATCACAAGAGTCCTTATAAGAGAGAAGCAGGACTGTCAGAGTCGGAGAAGGAGATGTGAGAACAAAAGAAGATTTTAGATTTCCACGAGCCAAGGAATGGCAGCAGCCTCTAGAAAAAGTGCAAAAGGCAAGGAATGAATTCTCCCCTCGAGCCTCCAGCAAGGAACGCAGCCCTGTAACACTGTGCTTTGAGACCCACTTTGGACTTCTGCCCTCCAGAAACTGTAAGATAATAAATCCATGTTGCTTTAAGTCATTAAGTTTGTGGCTATTTGTTACAGCAGCAGTCGGAAGCTTATACACTATCCTATTGAAATTTGCAACACCCTTCAGCCATTCTGATCCTCCCTTCCTTGTATCTTTTCTAATCCGTTTCTTACCTTGCATCTTCTAATCTTTCTAGTCTTCCACTTTCCAGCTTCTACAATAGAGAAATATAAAGGAGGTAAGAGTTGTGGCCGGGGTCGAGTGAACCAACCTACAGGTTCTGCTAAAGGTGATGGTGCGGGTCCTTGGTACCACTATCCTTCCTCTAGGCGCTGAGAAAGAGAGTATGTTCCCTGAGGAACTACAGTCAATCAGGCAATAAAGAGGAAGGAGATTCACTTGCTCTTATGGCACCATCCCGGGGCTCCTCCAGGGAGACAAAGAGAGTCTGGTGAGGAATGCTGGAATGCTGGAAGGAAATTGGCACCTGGGGGGATAAAGTGGATATCAGAGCGTCTACCTTCTTCCAAGGTAATTGATGAGATATATGGTCTCTCCAGCTACAGAGCCCTAGAGAAGACCACAGTCCCCCAGTCAACTTTGGCCCCTTCACATGCCCTGTACTGAAATGAGACATCTCGTGCTTTTTTCTTTCCCCTGATTCTCTCTTCTCCTCTAATAAGACTCTAAGCTATCAAAAGGTAAGTGTGGCAAATTAAAGAGTATTTTCAGAGGCATCCTCTTTACTTGTACCCATGGGCTTTGGTGCCTTACCACATTCTGTCCCTTGTCAGGGTAATTCTATCAGCTAGGCTGAGCTCAGTTGCAAGGAACCGATTACCTAACTCTGGCTTAAGCAATAAAGATAATTAATCGTTTTGCCCAACAGGAAGGTTTTATCCAAACACTCGAGGCATGCCAATAAGGACCAAGCCCTTTCTATTTTACCACTCTGACATCTTTAATGTTTGGCTTGTTGCCTCCAGATCGTATAATGGCTGGGGCAGCTCCAAGCATCTTGTCCTGGCACAAACACGTTCGAGCGTAAAAGAGCATCCCTCCTTGCCTTCTGTGTTCTTATCAGGGAGAAATAGCCACCCCAGAATCCCAGCTGGCTTCTTTTTATTTCCTCATCTGTTAGATGGAATAATAGTAGGAGCATCTCCTAGGGTTGTGAGGCTGAAGTGTGTTCATGCAGAACACTTAGGACAGTGCCTGGCGCAGACGAGGCACTTAACAAACGTTAGCTGTTATTATTATCAGTAATAATAGTAATAGTAAAAGAGGAGGAAGAAGGAGGAGGGAGAGGGAAGGAGGAGAGGGGAAGGAAGAAAAGGAGAAGAAGGAAGAGAAGATGAGAAGCAGAAGAGAAGAGAAAGACATGGACCATGTCCAGAAGCTCTGGGGAGCAGGACTGAGAAATTCCTCAATCTGACTCTCAGGGTGGCCCTCGTCAGGCTCCTCCTATTTTGCCCCAAATAGGTCCAATCCTGCCTACATTCCTCCTCTTAGGGAACCACTGAGGGATTTGCTCCTATCTACCCTAACACCTCTGTTGCTAGGCAACCTTCTACTACATCTCCGGCACTCAACTTTCACGGAGCATTGGGCCTCTGTCCAATCGTGGCTGAAGTCAGAGTCTGGTGCCTGTCGGAGGACAAGGTGAGGAAAGAGAGATTATATGAAAGATCATAACATTAAAATAGCTACTGCTTAAGTGCTTATTATATAACACTAAAATAGCTACTGCTTAAACACTTATTATATACTTATTATATAAACACATTATATAGCACTGTGCATTATTATCATTAATAGTTAACATTTACAGAACACTTACTATTTAGAGGTCTACTACTGAAAACTTTACATGGATTAACTCATGAATCCTCCCAGCAACCCTATAAAGTAGGTAACATTATTATCCTTATTTAAGAGATGAGAAAACTGAGGCATAGTGAGGTGAAGCAACTTGCCCAAGAACATACAGCCAGGAAGCGTGACCCCTTCACGAGGCTGGGACCAGTTCCTCTTCTTTCCTCACCACAAGCCTGACCAAGTCTCTCTGCAAGAGAGAGGGTAACTCCTCTCTCTCAATCCCTCTCTGTGAAGAAACACAAAGCCATGCATAAATTGACATGCAAAAAAGAAGCAGAAAGACATCACACAAATCATTTAGATGCAAACCCGTAGACAGGCACCAATACACAGAGATACACCAAAGCACAGATGGACACAATTGCATAGACACAAATAGAAACCCATAGAGAAACAGCTACACAAAAACATATTGAGAGTCTTCAACACACCAGTACACCACAAACACACATACACACACACAGAAACATACAGAAACAGAGATGCGCATGCACAGAGAAATTTACACACACAACACCTTGCACATGTGCACACACAAACAGCATGTACACACAACAGAAACAAAAGCACAACCCCAAGACAACTGCAGAGGTGACAGAGACAGAGCCAGGCATGACCCAAGAAAGGCTGGGACTAGAATGGACCCTTCAGAGCCGTTGTCCCAGGAGCCCGTCTCCCTAAACAAGACCAGAGGCCAAAACCTCATCCAGATGCAGCCTGCAGATTGTTTTCATACAGCCACAAGCTAAGACTGGTTTGTACAAGTTTAAATGGGGTTTCGCTGGGTGGTGCTGGTGCAGGGACTTCCGTGAGTTTTCATACAGGCTGTTTCTTGGTCAGGGATGTGGGGTCCAGAGGTCTGATGGGAGCCAGAGGAGTGACTCCCAAGCTCACTCCCACAGCTGCTGGCAGGAGGCCTTGGTCCCCCGCCCTGTGGGCTCGCCGTGGGGCTGCTCATGACATGTTTTCCCCCAGAGTCCGAGAGAGAGAAAATAAAAGAGCAACCAAGATGAGACCCACAGTGTCTTGTATAACCGAATCTTGGAAGTGACGTACCATCACTTCTGCCGTATGCTATGGGTCCCACAGATCAATCCTAGTGCAGTGTAGGAGGGCACTACACCGGGTGTTCTGTTACTCAGGGTTCTTCAGGGAAATAGAACCAGTAAGACGTGTAACATACACAGAAAAAGGTTTATTATAAGGAATCAGCTCACGTGATTATGGAGGCTGGCAAGTCCAAGATCTCTAGGCTGTGCCAGTTGACTAGGGACCCGGGAGAGTTGATATTGCAGTTCCAGGGTGAAGGCAGTCTGCTGGGGAATTATCTCTTGCCCAGGGGGGGGCTGGGCGTTTTCTTCTATTTTTTTGTCCTTCAACTGATCAGATGAGGCCCATCCATCATATAGGAAGCAATCTGCTTAACACAAAGTGCATCCTTTTTTTTTTTTTTTTCTGCCACGCCACTCGGCATGCAGAAACTTAGTCTCCCAAATAGGGATCAAACCCACACCCCCTGCAGTGGAAGCACAGAGTCTTAACCAATGGACCACCAGGGAAGTCCCCAAAGTGCATCCATTTAGACATTAATTTCTTTTAGCAACACCCTCACAGAAACACCCAGAAGAACGTTTGACCAAATATCTGGGCACAGGGACTTGGAACTAGGTAGAGGCGATGGTTGCACAACTTTGGAAATGTACTGAATGCCACTGAATTGTTCACTTAAAAATGGTTGATGGTTGGGACTTCCCTGGTGGTCCAGTGGTAAAGAATCCGCCTTCCAATGCAGGGGATGCGGGTTCGGATCCCTGGGCGGGGAACTAAGATCCCACATGCAGTGGGGCAACTAAGCCTGCATACCACAACTACTGAGCCCACATGCCTCAACTAGAGTTCCCGCCTGCCACAAACTACAGAGCCCACACTCTCTGGAGCCTGCTGGCCACAACTAGAGAGAGAAAACCTGCATGCCACAACTAGAGAGAAGCCCACGTGCCACAGGGAAAGATCCCACGTGCCACAACTAAGACCCAACGCAGCCAAAAATAAAAATAAATAAAGTAAAAAAAAAATTTTTTTAATGTATGGCTTTTAAAAAAATGGTTGATAGTTAATTGTATGTTATGTGAATTTTACCTCAGTTAAATACAGTTGTCCCTCAATATCTGAGAGAAATTCGTTCCAGGACCCGCTGCGAATACCAAAATTCAAGGATGCTCAAGTCCCTTATTTAAATGGCATAATATTTGCACATAACCTACACGTATCCTCTCCTATACTTTAAATAATCCCTAGATTACTTATATTACCTGACACAATGTGAATGCTATGTAAATAGTTGTAAATACAATGTAAATGTTATGTAAATAGTTGCCTGCCTTGGCAAATTCAAGTTTTGCTTTTTGGAACTCTGGAATTTTTTCCCCAAGTATTTTAGATCCCCACTTGGCTGTAAATAAATACCTTAGTAAACATTCTGAAGGCTAAATAAAATGTGCCTGTAGGTCTTATCCAGCCTTCTGGCCATGAGTTTGAATCCTTTTCTTTGGGCTTAAAAAAAAAAAAAGACAATTACACCGAAAAGTACATACAATAGGATTCCATTTACATGAAGTTTAAACCTAGGCAAAATGAAACAACCTTTTTTTTAAAAGAACAGAATTTTAGTTTGTAAAACTATGAAGAAGAGATAAGGAATGATTTAGTCAAAATTCAGGGTATGGCTGTTTATCTGTGAGAGTTGTGCCTTAAGGTGGGGATATTAGTAAGGAAATACCAGCAGTTTCCAAGATACTAGTTCTTTTCCTTAGCCTGGGTTCTGAGATTAGTGGGTGTTTTTAATTTTAATTCTTTCAATGGGATGTTGAGTCTGCATTTAAGAGAATCAAACTCAGACTATTCATACAGTTGTATCCATAAGTCAGCACATACATGGTGCACTTCACATTTAAAAATAAATGTCTGCTGAATAAAAAAAACCCACACATTTGGATGTAGGGTGAAATGTTAGCAATAGGTGAATCTGAATAGAGTATGTGGGTCTTCTATACGCTACTTTGGTTCTTGCAACTTCTCTGTAAGTTTGAAATTATGTTCAAAAAAGTAAATGTAAACAACAAGGACAAAAAAGGTGGTAGATTTCAAGAAGCTTCTATTTTCCTTCACTTCAAAAAATATGAGGTGACCAGATGCAAGTTAATGCTTTGATAAATTATCCCATAGTATAATGTGATTCCAGTTATTTGTCTCAGAGGGGTCTCTATTTCCTTCTCCCACTTTTGGAAAATCCACAAATACCCTAAGTGGGAAAGAGGGTGCAGAGTGAAGACCCCACTGGACAAAGAGTCATTCCCCCAAGACCAGAGGACCCCGTCCCCAGGGCAGACATCTTGGGGCTTCCCTGAGTCCACTGGGCACAAAGTCAAGTAGAAAAATAAAATTGTTCGTGATCCCTTTTCCTAGCACTTATCTCAGTTTATAATTACACATTCATTAGTGTGATTATGTGATTAATATCTGTTTCCATCACCAGACCATCAGCCCAGCAGGGGTCCCTATATACTGTACTGTACGCCCAGCCCAAAGTGCCAAATAATAGTGACAGCAAGACTGATGGTGTTATGATCCTGTGCCAGACAGTCTTCCAGGGGCTTTGCAGGCATTACTGCAGCGTTCACTCCTCACAAGGACTCTACGAGGTAAGCAATGCAATAAGCATGAGGAAACAGAGAGGGTAAGCAAGTTGTTCAAGCTATGAAAGGGGGGGGGGCCAGGGTTTCATACCAGACAGTCCGCGTCCAGAGCCCACATTCTCAACCACGGCCGGACACTTCTTCTGCCCCTTGAATCAGAAGCGAATGCACATCCCCAGCTCTCCGCTCAGTATCCTTAGCATGATGCTGAGTTCAGCGCATAAAGAAAGAAAGAGAATGTCCTGCCAGAGTGCCCCACTGAATCGGAGGTGGGGTGCAGCCTCAGCGAATCAAGGAAGGGTTACCCCACACCTCCTGGATGACAAATGATCTCCTTGTGGAGGAGGCTGCTTCCAACCCTGGGACAAGTCATAATTACATGATAAATGTTATAAGACTTATGTAGTGTAATATGTTGTATAAATATCATGTTTTATATATATAAGTATTATATTTACATAACAGGCTATATTGTATAAATATCATGTTACATATATATTGTATTTATATAATAAGTTATATAAATATCATGTTACACATATATGTATTATATTATTTATATAATATGTTATATTGTATAAATATTATATTACATAGGTGTAATCCTATGAATGCTCTATTTATATATGACAGAATATTAATATATTTTATATAAAGATTATAATATATGTTATAACTATATATGATTATATAACATATAGTTGTATTTATAATTAGAGAAACATTTATGTGAATATATTAATATATTATAATATCCATAATATCAATATAATAATCTGTTTATTATGATGTAATCATGTATTCTATGTAATATTGGTATAATATTATAGAGAATTTTATATTAAAATATAGTATATTCTGTTAGAATTTTATATTATAATATAAATCTTCTATCTTATTAAATATATTAATTTTACAATATTACATATATTAATTGAATTTATAGTAAATATTTAAAATTATATATATTTTATGTAATATATAATATATATAATTACACATATAATTTATAATTAAATATAGAAGCATTTAAGAGAATCACACACAATATTTGCATTCATAAGATGGCACATATTCCATATTTTAAATATTTTTAAATGTTTAAGAGACTTTGGCCTTTGAGATCAGCTTCAGCAATTCCTATCTAATTGAAGAATTCATTCGAGTTGTGATTTTTGAGGTGAAATACGTACACTGGTCTTCATGAGAGGAGGCTGGGCCCTTGGGCTGAAGGATTTCAACCCTTGACACCAGGTCTTCATGGCCTGGTCACTGTTAGTTGTGGTTGACTAGCTTCTACCAATATTCTGTTCATAATGATACGTATATTCTCTAAGATGATGTACGCTTCCTCTACAGCAAGTCCTGAGTCCTCCTCAGAATTTCCTTTCACTTCCGTATCCCTACCAACAGTCTCGTCCAAGGCAATCATGGCTGTTTCTAGCATGCACCTCAAAACACCTCCAGCTTGTACCCATTCCCTAATTCCAAAGCCACTTCTGCATTTTTAGGTATTTGTTACAGCAGAACCCCACTTCCAGGGACTAACAGGTGTATCAGCTTGCTAGGGCTGCCCTAACAAAGTACCACAGACTGGGGGACTTAAACAACAGAAATGCACTGTCTCACGGTTCTGGAGGCTGGAAGTCCAAGATCACGGTGTCTGCAGGGCTGGTTCCTTCTGGGGGCTGCAAGGGAGAATCTGTTCTAGGCACCTCTCCTTGGCTTGTAGATGGTCATCTTCTCCCTGTGTCTCTCCACCACATCTTCCCTCTGCATGTATCAGTGTCCTAAGCTCTCCATATAAGGACACCAGTCCTATTGGATTAGGGCCCACCCTAATGACCTCATTTTCACTTGGTCACATCTGCAAAGACCCTATCTGCAAATGAAGTCAATTCTGAGGTCCTGGTGGTGAGGACCCCCAACATATACTTTCAGGAGGGACCCCTTCAACCCATAACAGTGTTTGTGTTCCAAACTGTTGAGTTTTCTGTCACTCTCTATGGGTTCATTGACATGTGACTTTGGGGCTGACAAGTAGCATGTAGTGGGTTTCTGGAGAGCACAAGTGACCCCTTTTCTCTACCCTGGAGTGCACAAATCACATCACAACGGACTCCAAATCAAAGTTGTTAAATTTCCAAACCTTTAATCCCAAATCAGACCACAGTGAGGTCAGACCCAGAGATTCTCTCCTCCCCTCTTCCCCTGTTTCCCTGAAGGAAGTCTCTCCCACCAGCGAATACATCCAAATCTGTGGAACAAAAAGCTCCAACTCCCTCCCAAGACCCCCTGACCCCACCCCCCCACTCCCCAGTTACCCCATCAGGTCCCCACCAGCCTTCCCTGGGGACCCTCGTTTGCAAAAATCCTCTCCCCGTCCCACTCCTAAGCAACCCAAATTTAGCCCCCGAGAAAAACATATTTACAGAGAAAAAAGATGAGGGCATGAGGGGCAGTTCTGTGCAAACAGCATGGGCCCCCAGGGCAGGGAGAACACAGTTTCTCTAGGACATGGGGCAAAAGATTCTGAGGGGCACGATGGAGAAAGGAGAAGGGTTTGGGAGTTGCTTAGAGAAAGCACAATGGTGGCCCTAGGTGGCCCTGTGCCCCCACTTGGGACAGAGGGAGCCCCAGGGCCAGGGAGGCAGGGTGAGCAGGAGAAAGAAGCCACTCCCCAGGATCAGGACCAGGCCGGCCCCCAAGCCACAGCCCAGAGACCAGGAGTATTCATAGGTCAGGGCTGGGGATGGGGGAGGCTCAGGGCTAACTCTCTGCAGCAAGGCTTGCACGGAATGGCGGAACACCTCCAGGCTGACCAGAAGCAGCAGGCCTGCGGGGAGAGGAGAACAGATGTGGCCCTCAGGCCCCTGGGGTCCCCAACGGAGGTCTGAGCCTCTCCCCCAATATACCCCATCACATGCTTACTCAGACAAGAAACCTGGGGGACCCCCTAGTGATAGGAACAGAGTAAAGGGACAAAGTAGGTGATTACATAGTTAATCCCACTAGGGGACTGTAAGTAAAGAAAAAAAAGCACGGGAGACCCCTGTAAGTTAATGGTCACTCAAGAAAGCAGGTTCGCTTAACCATAAAACCATGCAACAGAAGCCTGAGACATGCCCCCAGACGATGAAACAATGGTTGAATAAGACCCACATCCTGCCCAGAGAGCTCAGGAAGTTAATGATTCCTAACGCTCCTCGGCGCACATTAAAAACAAAAATATAAGGAAAAGTTGACATTATGCTGCAAGCTGAGACGATTCATCATATTTTAGTATATGTTACCGCCTTTTTGCTCATTTCCATTGTGCCATGACAGTCCCAGTTTGACCATGTAGGGACAAGAAAACTGTCCCGCCTGACTTGGAGGAGGAGCTGATGATGGAAGCTTGATGTCTACTCAAGAATGAGGAAGAAGGTGGTCTTCTCCCCCTCCCCATTTTTCCTTTGATTATAAAACTGTAGCCCACTAAGTTCTCGGCGTGGCACCCTCTAACTCACCCGCTTGTAAGGCGCACAAGCATCTTATTCTAATAAAGCACTTCTTATCTATCACTTGGCCTCTCGCTGAATCCTTTCTGTGCTGAGACATAAAGAACCGGAGCTCCTCAGAGCCCCCCGAGATGCATTTCTGCAATTTCACTAGCACCCCCTCAACAACTGCTTATTAAGCACCTACGCTATAGCAGGCACAATTTTAGAAGCTGGAGAGAAAGAAAGAACAAGACACAAATTCATAGAGACAGAAAGTAGAAAAGGTGGGTGCGGGGGTGGGGAGAAGGAATGAGGAGTTGGTGTTTAATGGGGACGGAGTTTTAATTGGGGAAGATGCAAAAGTTCTGGAGATGGATGGTGGTGATAGCTGCACAACCACGTGAATGGACTTAACGCCACAGAAGTGGACACTTACAAATGGTTCAGATGGTAAGTTTTATGTGAACGTGTCTTTCACCACTTAAAAAAAGAACAAAGCAAACCAAGGAAAAGTCAAATTAAGACTCCATTAAGACTTCAGTAAAGAGTGATGATGGAATCTAAGTTGAAACCGTAGAAGCAGAGAGCAGAACGGTGGCTGCCAGGGACTGAGTGGAGGGGAAAATGGGGAGATGCTGGTCAAAGGGCACAAACTTCCAGTTTGAAGAGGAATAAATTCTGGAGATCTAATATACAGCATGGTGACTATAGTTAATAATACTCTATACATAAAATTTGCTAAGAGAGTAGGTCTTAAATGTTCTCACTACAAAAAAAAATTTACTATGTGAGGTGATGAACGTGTTCACTTGTTTGATTGTGGTGATCACCTCATGATGTATATCAAAATATATCAAAACATCAAGTTGTAGGGGACTTCCCTAGCGGTCTAGTGATTCGGACTCAGCACTTTCACTGCCATGGCCCAGGTTCAATCCCTGGTCAGGGAACTGAGATCCTGCAAGTTGTATACCTTATATACAATTGTGTGTATATGTATATATGTGTGTGTATATATATATATATACACACACAATTTATACTTGGCCATCATATCCCAATAAAGTTGAAAAGAGAAAAGAGTGATGGTGGATTACAAAATGAAAAGAAAATCAGTCAAGTAATGCAATTTGATTAAAGAAAAAAAAAGGAACAAGACAGACAAAAGAACACTAACCTGACAGAACCTATGTTCTACTTGGAGGAGACAAATGGTAAACAAATAAACCAAGGCTTGCAAAACTCAAATGTCTCCAGGAGACAATGAGAAAGTACAAACAAGTGAGCAGGCAGGTGCGGTGGGGGCAATGGCAAAGCGTAGCCCAAACCCGGCTTCAGCCAACTGCAGCCCATCAGAAACGGCGACTCAGTGGACCAGATCTTCTGATTTTTCAAGAACAGCTAGCATTTTTTTAAACGATTATGATTTTTACGGGAATTCACCCAACCTTTAAATATTGGCTCAGAGAAATCTTTAGACACTGCCCGCCAAACAGCACATTTATGGGCCGTCGCTGGCCTGCGGGCGACCAGGTTGTAACTGCCAAAGTAAACACATGAGAAGACGGGATAATTTCAGACAGTGATGCACGCTAGGAAGGAGATAAAAACAGAGTGATGGGAAGGGCCGTGACATCCAGGGGTGGGGCTGGGACTTTACATGGTGTCATCAGAAAAGCCATTGGAGCTGAGACCCAAATGGACAAAAAGAAGCCAGCCACGCACAAAACAGCGATGGCTATTCTGGGCAGAAGGAACGGCTGGTGCAAAGGCTTTGTGGTAGGGTGGAGTAGAGTGTGTTAGAGGGAAAGAAAGAAAAGTCAGTGCAGCGGAGCAAAGAGGATGGGGGAGGGGAGGGTGGTGGGCAGTGGAAGCACAGAGGTGGGCGGAGTAAGATCACGTAGGACCCTCCGATGGTCACGCATGGCTCATGCATCCTGGCTGCCTCCCCTCTCAGACCCCGGAGTCTGACTTCAACCTTGATCTCTGACCTTCCTTCCTCCCTACACTCCCAGTTCCCCCATGGTTTTGTTTTTGTTTTGTTTTTTAACTTTTTTTAAACAATTAATTTATTTTATTTTATTTATTTTTTATTTTTGGCTGCGTTGGGTCTTTGTTGCTGTGCGCGGGCTTTCTCTAGTTGCGGCGAGCGGGGGCTACTCTGCGTTGCGGTGCGCGGGCTTCTCATTGCGGTGGCTTCTCTTGTTGCGGAGCACGGGCTCTAGGCGTGCGGGCTTCAGTAGTTGTGGCACCCGGGCTTCAGTAGTTGTGGCTTGCAGGCTCAGTAGTTGTGGCACACAGGCTTCGTTGCTCTGAGGTATGTGGGATCTTCCCGGACCAGGGATTGAACCTGTGTCCCCTGCATTGGCAGGCGGATTCTTAACCACTGTGCCACCGGGGAAGCCCTCCCCCATGGTTTTAAGTCAGGGGCCTGGAGAATACAGCCTGGAGTCTGCGTAACGTGGCTCAGTGGTCCCTTTGTGATCCCTTCTTGACCTCATGCAGGTCAGCATCAGGGTACTGGAGGTGGAAAAGCATCTGGACGAGGGAGAGACACCATCGAGTCCCCTTCATTCCACTGCTAATTCATGCATTCTCTCATTCAGTCAACAGATCTTAATTGAACTCTCATTATAAAATATATATAAAATACAAGAACAAAACTAGGGACTTCCCTGGCGGTCCAGTGGTTAAGACTCCGTGCTCCCAATGCAGGGGGAACGGGTTCGATCCCTGATCGGGGAACTAAGATCCTGCATGTCACACAGCACAGCCCAGAAAAAAAAAAAAAGACTAATGAAGGGGCTGTCCTCCTGGAAATTCACCCCAAAAGGGGTGATGGACAAAAATCAGGTAAATGTATCGATGTGGGCTGAACTGCATACCCCCAAAAGTTCACACATTGGGGTCCTGATCCCCAGTGCCTTGGAATTGACTATATTTGGAGTTAGGGCCTTTAAAGAGGTAATTCACTTAAAATGAGGTCATTAGGGTGGCCCTGATCCAGTATGTCTGGTGCCCTTATAAGAAGAGATGAGGACACAGGCAAGCATGGGGAAGGACCATGTGAGGACACTGGGAGAAGACAGCCTTCTACACGCCAAGGAGATTGGCCTCAGAAGGAACCGAACCTGCTGATGACATGTTGATCTCGGACTTCCAGCCCCCAGAACTGTGAGAAAATACATTTCTGGTGTTTAAGGCACGTAGTCTGTGGTACTTTGTTATGGCAGCCCTAGCAAACAAAGGCATACATAAATGCATAATTTCAGGTAGTGATCAATTCTATGAAGAAAAATAAGGCAAGGTAGGGACACAGCAGGGAAGAGGTCTACTTTAGACAAGGTGGCCAACAATGGTCTTTCTGAGGAGGTGACGTATGATCAGCGACTGAAATGATCTGCAGAAATGCGACATGGGAAGCGCTGGCGGAAGAGCATTCCAGGCTGAGGCGACAGCAGTGCAAAACGCTCTGAGGAGGGAATGAACTTGGAGGGTCCGAGAACAGCAAAGAGGTTAACATGGACAGAACAGAGAGAACAAACGGTAAGAGGTGAAGTCTCACGTAGCCAGGAGCCAGGCCACGTAAGACCTCGGAGCCACGTTATCCTAGTGGTAGAAATTCATCCGTGGCTTTCGATCTAGGTGGGAACCGCAATATGACTTATGGTTTTAAAATGTCACTAACTCCAACACAAGAGGCAGGTAGGATTTGACCGTGGGCTGTAGTTTGTGGAGCCCTGGCCTTGACACACTAGCTTTGCAAACAAGAATCTAACCAAATGCTCCCACATCTCACCTCTTCCACTAGACCTTATGAATGGGTATTATTATTATTATCCCCACTTTACAGATGGGAAAATTGAAGCCTAGAAAAGGGGCACGTGGGTTTGAGCCCAGCCAGGTCTACTCCAAGACTCTTCTCTTAGGCACATCACTTTACCTTCTCCCTGATCGAACCTGACTTCCCTCAAATGACCTAGAAGGGCCCACGTGACCTGGCCCCTGCCTGTTTCTTCAGCCTCCTCTCAGGCTGCCCTTCCCATCCTACAGCAGTATGGAGTAGGACTTTTTTCAGGACTTTATTTTTGTTTTATTTTATTTTTATTTTGTGGCTGTACCGCGTGGCATGCGGGATCTTAGTGCCCCAGACCAGGGATTGAACCCGAGCCTCCTGCAGCGGAAGCACAGAGTCCTAACCACCAGAGCACCAGGGAAGTCCCATTCAGGACTTTAAATGCACCCAATTTGTTCAAGCCTGGAGACCTTCGTGCTGCTTGGAATAACTGTCTGCTTACCCCTCCCTGAGCCCGCTGTACACATCCTCATTCTCTACATCCTTACTTGAATTACACTTCTTCTGAGAAGGCTTCCCTGACCACCACCAGTCAAGTCTCTGTTGGGTCTCCCTGTTATACATTTTCATTAGACTCTTTACTTTTCATTTATAGCATTTACCACAAGTGGTAATTGTTAACATATATTAATTTATATGAGTATTATTGATTTGCCTAATTTCTATCTCCTCCCTGGGTTGGAATTTGGGACTCCAACCCAAATCTTTTGACTCCCTGTTGATTTCCTGGTTTGTTTTTTAAATTATTTATTTATTTATTTATTTTTGGCTGTGTTGGGTCTTCGTTTCTGTGTGAGGGCTTTCTCTAGTTGCGGCGAGTGGGGGCCACTCTTCATCGCGGTGCGCGGGCCTCTCACTATCGCGGCCTCTCTTGTTGCGGAGCACAGGCTCCAGACGCGCAGGTTCAGTAGTTGTGGCTCACGGGCCCAGTTGCTCCGCGGCATGTGGGATCTTCCCGGACCAGGGCTTGAACCCGTGTCCCCTGCATTGGCAGGCAGATTCTCAACCACTGCACCACCAGGGAAGCCCTGGTTTGTCTTTTAAACCAGTATCCTCGTCACGCTCCATGCTCCAGCCTCACTGGCTTTCTTTCAGGACTCGAAATTCACCGAACTCTTTCTAGCTTGGTTACCCATACTTTGATGTTTTAAGCGTCATCTCCTCAGAGAGGCCTTCTCTAACTCTGCTTTAAATGAAGTGCCCTCATTATGCATTCTCACAGAACTCTACTTTTCCTTCATAGCACTTAACTGCAGTTTGTAACTGTGGGATGATTTGTATCATTTCTCTGTCCTTAACCAGATGATAATCTCGTTAAGGGCAGACACCTTTCTAATGAATAAATGAAAGACAGGGAATGACTGAATTTCCCCCTTTATTTAGGAAGCTCTCTAAGGCACAAAACAATAATAAGAATGTGATTACTAATCATTTCTATTCGAGTGTGCTCTTGAACACTCATATCTCCCTGTCTCCTTTATTTTTGTTTTTGTTTTGGCCGCGCGGAGCTTGTAGGATCTCAGTTCCCCAGCCAGGGATTGAACCCATGCCCTCTGCATTGAACCCATGCCCTCTGCACTGAAAGCGCAGAGTCCTAACCACTGCACCACCAGGGAATTCCCTCCCTTGACTCATCTTGCACCAAGCCTCTACTTCATTTGTTAACTAAGGTTACCATGTACCTTTGCGCAAACTTTGCCCCGCTCTATGCGCTGATCTTCATTCTGTTCACTCATCTTCTTTTAAACTTGCCAAGTCTTTTACAGACTACATATATGCTATTCCATCACCACTATTACCACATCAAGGGCATCACCATCATCACCATCATCACCTCCACCACAACAAACATCACCAACATTGCCACCACTACTGTCAACTCCATATTCTGACTGGATAATTTCTGTTCCTCCTTCGATTATCAGCTTAAATATCACTTTCTCAGGAAGTTTCTCTGACAAGCCCCCCTACCCCAGTGTGTACCCCTTATATGATTTATCATAACTCTCATCACAATTATAGTTGGATTATTATATGTGTAATTGTCGGTTACTGTCTATCTCTGTCAGAATCTAGGCTCTATGAGGGCAGACACAGTGTCTGTCTTATTAATCTTATATCTCCAGCCCTTAGCTCAGTGCCTGGAACATAGTAGGTGCTCAGTAGACACATGAAAGATAAATAAATGAAGCTTATATAGTTAATGACTTATCTATCCACCTTAGAAAACATTTGATCCAATGAGGGCTACATTTCACAAGAGGCAGAATTTTTTTGGACCCCCAACTCCAAAAATGCAACAGTTCTTGCAGACTCCAGGTCCAAATCTAAAAGAGTGTTTGGAGAACCTTCAATTCCCAGCCAACAACAGCGCTTGGACCATCCTCACATTTGAGCCTACTATAGCCCTTGTGCTTCCCAGCATGCAATGGTGCTTAGAGACCTGCCTCAACCTGACAGCATACAACAGTGCATGGGGACGTCCTTCAACGTCCCAGCTTGCAACAGTGCTTGGGGACCCTAGATTCCAATCTAAATAAGTCTTTGGAGACTCCCCAATTCCCAGTCAACAACAGAACTTAGAACTCTCCCATCTTTGAGACTTCTATAGCCTTTGAGCTTCCGCCAATTCCCAGCACACAACAGGGCTTAGAGACCCAACCTCCCAGCCTACAACGGGGCTTGGAGACCTCCCTCGACCTCCCAGCATGCAACAGTGCTTGGAAACCCAACTTCCCAGCATGCAACAGTGCTTGGAGACCTGACCTCCCAACATGCAATGGTGTTTGGAGACCCGACCTCCCAGCATGCAATGTCCTCAGTCTGCAGGCTCTGAACCCTCACCTGAGAGGCCAAAGCAGATGGCTCCAACCCGGAGCAGGAACTCTGCACCTTTGCTGAGCACCATGATGATACAGAGGCACCCCAGGGCCATGACTGCCAGGCCTAGCACTGCTATCACCGCAGCTGCCAGATTTACCTCTGTGAGGAGGGGAAGGGGAAGTAGAGAATACAGGATGTAGGGAGTAGAGAGAACTCCCATAGAGGGACCCAGAAGATCCAGGACTAGAGAAGAATTTTCAAGTAGAAGATCATCCAGTCCAATGTTTTACTTATACTGTTGAAGGAAGAACTAAGACTCAGAAAGGGTCAGTTAATTGCTTAAGGTCACAGAGCAAAGAAAGGACAGAGCCAGGATTAGAAGGAGATGGGAACTACCAAGTATTACTTATGATCTGGTCACCATTTGTTTACCGGTGAGGAAACTGAGGCAGTGGGGTGTGTGGGAGACAACAGAGAAGGTGGTACGTTACAGCGGAATGATCCAAGTCAGAACTCTCCCCAGCTACTTTCTAGCTGGAAGATTCTGGTAAAGTCACTGAACCTCTCTGAAGCCCAGTTTCCTCCTCTGGAAAATGAAGATCAAAATCTCTACTTGACTGCTGTGAGGATTAGAAATCACATATGTAATGCAGCCAGTGCACCACCTGGCACACAGCACTTGTTCCATATGTGTGCCCTGTGATTATTTTGCTATCCTAGGGGAGCACAGCGATTTGCCCAAGCTCACTTAGCACCAAGATAAAAAAGACAGGAGTGGAGAGGGTAAGTAGGTCCTCCATAAAGAGTCCTCCACTGTTTATGGAGGACCTACTATGTGCCAGGCACCATACTGCATGTCTTAGCTGCATCATTTCATTAAATCCTTACAAAGACCAGATAAGGTTCATGACATACCACAATTCCTTTACTGGTGGGGATATTGACATACTGGGGTGATGGAGAGACTGTGGTTAGAGTAGAAAGGGTAAAGTCTTAAAAGTTTTATTGTCCAGTATGGTAGACACTAGCCACGGAGGGTCTTTTCATTTTAAATGGATTTAAACTGAACAAAATTTAAAACTCAGTGTCTTAGTTGCACCGGCCACATGTGGCCAGTGGCTACCCTATCGGTCAGTGCAGATACAGAACATTTCCACTCTCATGGAATATTTTATTGAAGAGCACTGCTTTAGAGTTGGAATTATTTGGGTTCGAATCCTGCCTCTGCCTCTGCCACTTCCTGGGAAAATAAATTAAACCATTTATGGACTTGTGTTTTCTCATCTGGAAGATTAAGATAAAGCCCCTGCCCTGCAGGGTCATGGCAAGCACTGGAACTCTTATAAATGAAACACCCAGCGCTGTGTTTAGCATGTGGGAGATGCACACTTGTGAGATGCTAACGTACTATCCACAGAGAGGGGCTGGGACTTGCCCAGAGTGACACGGCATGCGGCAAAAGCAGAGCTGAGGCAGGAATGTTGGACACAGGGCTCTGGAGAACCACCTGTCTCCAAAGATGAGACCTCCCCAGGATTTAGGAGCTTGTGCCCACTCTGCAGCAAAGCAGAGAAGAAGACAGTGCTCTCAAGAACCCCTCTGGGATTAACAGATACAAACTACTATACATAAAATAGACAAGCAACAAGGACTTACTGTATAGCGCAGGGAATTATAATCAATACCTTTTAATAAACCATAATGGAATATAATCTGAAAAAAATAACTGAATCACTTTGCTGTATACCTGAAACGAACATAATATTGGAAATCAACTATACTTCAACTTACAAAAAAGAAAAAGAAAGAAAAGAAATCCTTTAGCGTGGTCAGCATATCCCCTCCACCGGGCGAAAAGTTCTTACCTTTCTTTGTGGTTCTCTGGAAGATGTGAGCATCCTCTCCCGTGGTGAAGAATTTAAAATAAGTGCAGTTTGCTTCTGTGGCAGCAGGAGAGAGAAAAAGAGAGGTAATGACATGGAGGTCCCTAGTGTAAGCTCAGGGCTGGACATTTAACATAGCTCACAATAACCTAGAAATATGAAATTAGCATCCCTGATAGACCGAGAGAAATCATGCTCAGAGAAGTAAAACCACCTGCTATCATAGGAGCTGGGATTCCAATCCAGAACTTTGAGGTCCAGATCTGTGGCCTTGAGTGGGTCATTGACCTCTCTGAGCTTCTAATTCTTCCTGTATAAAGTGAGTTAATAGTCTCTTTCCTAGCTCTGTCATATGAGTTTGTTTAGGGTCCAGTGAGATTAGAAATGGATAATCACTTTATTCAACAAAGCACCCCAAGATCCAGGCAGAAGGCTAACAGACTCAGAAGAGATTCCTATCTCAGAAAGGATTCATGTCCAGACTACACAAAGAACTCTTGCAGATCAGCAAGAAAAGAGAGATAACCCAATTGAAAAATGGGCAAAGGATATGAATAGTCAATTCATAGAAGAGGAAGCGTGGATTACTCACAAGTACATGAAGAGATTCTCCACCTCACCAGGGATCACAGAAATGCAACTTAAATCAGCAGGGAGATGGCACTTTAGATCAGTTAGATTGGCAAATATTAAAAGGATAATATCAAGCATTGGAAGGATAAGAGGAAACAGCTGGGGGTGTAAATGGGTACTAGTCTTTTTGGAAAGCACTCTGACATACTTTATGAAGTGAAGTATGTTTATCCCTATAACCCAACAGTTTCACTTCTGGGTATACATTCAGAAAAAAACCACGTGCAGGAACATATATGGGTTGCATGATGTTCATTGCAACACTGTTTATAATAATAGGGAGTTGGGGGCACTTCCCTGGTGGTCTAGTGGTTAGGACTCTGCGCTTCCACTGCAGTGGGCTTGGGCTCGATCCCCGGTCCGGGAACTAAGATCCCGAATGCCACACGGCGCAGCCAAAAATAAATAAATAAATAAACAGGGAGTTGGAATCAACCTAGGTGCCCATCTCTGTTGGAATAGACAAGTAAATGTGATGGATGCTTCCTGGGCAAGTCTCTGCAGCACACAGTAGCCACGAACTAGACTAACAGAAAGCAGCACGGAGAGATTTGAGAAACAGTGTTGAGCAAAAAAATCAAAAATAGGAAAAAATCTATAGCACGATATCATTTATGGAAATTAAAATACATACATATATAAAAAACTACTATATTTTCTAAGTTAAAATACATATTCATGGATGCATATCAAATGCATTAAAGAGATGAGTTAGGAAAGAATGAAAAAAAAAGAATAAGAATGTAAAATAAAGCACAAGAAGGATCTTGCAAAGGCTGGTAATGATTTTGTGGCATAAACTAAAAAGTATGATTCATCCAAATTTGTGTACTTGAAGTTCAAGAAATGCCACACTAAAAAAAGGCGCTTTCTAAATTGCATTTTAAAGCCAGAACTTCCCACAGAATTCACCTACTCCAACTTTTTCATTCCACAGATGGGGAAACTGAGGAGAGAACAGAAGGAAAGGGAGGAGAGAGGTCGAGAATAAGAGGGGTATAAGAAATAGGAGACAGGTCAGGTGGTCTGGGGAAGTGGAAAGGAACTTTCCGAATTGAAGGGGGATGCTGAGGGACAAGAGATAAACTCCAGAGTCAGGTGAGGTGGTGCGGGACACTCCACCTGGTACTCTCAAGGAAAGAAAAGGGCATGAGATGTCCTGGCAGGAGCAGTGGGAAATGTGAGTCCTTATCCTGCAGCAGCAAAAAGTAAAGGATGCTTCGTGCAGCAGAGCAAACGGTGAGGATGCAACCTGTCACAAGTCGGTGGGGGGAAAGCGGTCTTCCTCTACAAGGGAAATGGGAAGTCTCAACTAGAGAATAAGAAGGTGTGGTACATCTTTCTGAGAGAGTATGGGGTGTCTGGCATCCCATTTTAGCTACTAATGATTTAGGGCATCTTGTCTCTGACCCCAGAGGATATGGCATATCCCATTTGGAAAAGAGTAGGATATGGGTCACCCCCCTTTGGGATGTCCTTTGATGGGCCATGGGATGTGTGGGATATTTCTGAAATCTTGAAATTTGTGAGATGTCCTCTGAAGGGTCAGGATTGTGGGATGATGGTGATGGTCCTTTAAGGAGACTGAAGCTCTTTCTGACCATTAGGGAGACATCAAGGGATGTGAGGGACCCCATATTATGCAGTTAGGTGGGGCAGGACAGCCCCCCCAGTGCAGTGAGGACCTTTGGGACATATTTATGGACTAGTGAGATGCAATATAGTGTCGCTGTTAAGAACAGAGATGACCAGGAACCCTCCTACGCTGTTGGTGGGAATGTAAATTGGTACAGCCACTATGGAGAACAGTATGGAGGTTCCTTAAAAAACTAAAAATAGAGCTCCCACATGACCCAGTAATCCCACTCCTGGGCATATATCCAGAGAAAACCATAATTCAAAAAGATACATGCACCCCAATGTTCGTTGCAGCACTGTTTACAATCGTCAGGACATGGAAGCAACCTAAATGTCTGTCAACAGAGGAATGGATAAAGAAGATATGGTACATATATATAATGGAATATTACTCAGCCATAAAAAAGAACAAAATAATGCCATCTGCAGCAACATGGATGGACCTAGAGACTGTCATACTGAGTGAAATAAGTCAAACACAGAAAGACAAATATCATATGATATAGCTTATATGTGGAATCTAAAAAAAGGGTACAAATGAACTTATTTACAAAACAGAAGTAGAGTCACAGATGTAGAAAACAAACTTATGGTAACCAGGGGATAAGGGGGGTAGGGATAAACTGGGATATACACTCTACTATATATAAGATAAATAACTAATAAGAACCTACTGTATAGCACAGGGACCTCTACTCAATACTCTGTAATGGCCTATATGGGAAAAGAATCTAAAAAAAGAGTGGAGATATGTATATGTATAACTGATTCACTTTGCTGTACAGCAGAAACTAACACAACATTGTAAATCAACTCTACTCCAATACATTTTTAAAAATTTTTTTAAATTAAAAAAAAAAAAAAAAAAGAAAGAACAGAGATGACCAGGGTTCAAACCCCATATGACTAGCCTGGGCGCATAGACTGAGACATTTATATTTCTCGCTCCTCATTTTGGGGATGATAATAGGGTTGCTATGAGGATTGATGAGTTCATGCAAGTGAAATACTTAGAACAGAGCCGGGCACTACATTAGCACCTAACATTTTTTTATTACCAGAGCATCCTATTTCTCAAAAATTTGGGAACTTCCTGCTTGAGGCTCTGAGGGGTGAGAATTAGCCCGTCTGCACGCTGAGTGGGTGGCACCTCAGATAACAAGGGTGCTTGGCATCCCACTTTGCTATCAAGGGCTTGCAACATACTAATTTGGACCCTAGGGATGTCAGAGATCACATCTGGAAAAGTGAAGGAGGAGGGAAATCCCATCTGGAGCCCAGAGGGATAGGAGATCTTCTTTGAGGGGTACTGAGATTACAGGACATCCTTTGGAGAGGAAAGAGTGTTGTAGATGCCATACGGGTGATCAAGCATGCGACATCCTAAATGGGCTCTGAGGGGTGTCAGATAGTTTCCTTGGGTCAGTAGAGGCGAAGTGAGATCCCATTCCCGTTCCCTAGGGGTATAGGATGTCCCTCTGGTATAAGTTTAGGGCATGGCATGGCCTGTCTGGGAGAGTGAGAGGTATGGGATAGCTCTCTGGCATGGGTAGGGGTGAAACAGCCACTCTGTAGGGAAGTGAGGGGTGTCGAGGTGCCTGGAAGAGAAAATGAGAAGGGCTGGAGTGTCCAGTTGGGGAATTTGAGGTGGAATGGGTAGGAAACGAAGAAGATTTTCCAGGAAGCACAAGGTCTGCCCTGGGATGTTGGGAGGTGTTTGCTGAGAGCTGTTTGGTGGAACCCGTAGGAGGGAACAGCATAGACTGTACTTTGGGGTGGGCATCAAGGTGGTCTTTCTCCCCAGGGCCCACAGGATGGGGGTGCAGGCTGTCTCCAGGGTGGGAAGAGCAAGCTGACACCAGGAACCCAGAGTCTTCCTCTAAGGGTGCAGGCTGTCTCAGGGGCACGAGCGTTTCTGGGAGACACAGGCTGTCTGAGGGCACCGGCTGCTCTGGAGGTACAGGCTGGTCTAGGACAGACGGGTTTCGGGGAACAGGCTGCTCTGGGGGCAGAGGCTGGTCTAGAGCTACAGACTGGCCTGGGGGTGCAGGCTAGTTTGGGGGTACAGACTCCCTCTGTGCACAGTTTGTGCCTGGGGCAGAGGCTGTCCCCGGAGCACAGGTTGATGTGGGTAGGGGCGCATTCTGAGGGTGCAACCTCTCTCTCCTCGGGGCTCAGGCACGGGTTCCTCGGACACGGGATACAAGCCGTGCGCGGGGGCGGCGGCCGCTCACCTCCGGGCAGCTCCGCTGGGCCGCAGGTGTCCCTGCCCGCGGGCACGTCCGCCTGCCACAGTCGCTTGGTGCACATCTTCCAGAGCCCCAGGTGGGCAGCATCACAGACGGCACTGCGGTTGTCCCTGTAGGTGTTGAGTTCCACCCAGAACTCGGTGCCCACGGCCAGCACTGCCAGCGTGGCACCCACGGAGGTCAGCAGCAGCGCCAGCTTGATCTTCCCCTCGTGCTCAGGGGTCATGCTGGCCTTGCGCGCCCCGTGAGCTCGCCGCCGGCCCACGGCCCCCAGCCGGCGGTCCTCCTCGTGCATGAAGAAGTTGGACCACATCATCATCCTCGTCGCGGGCGATAGGGCCCAGGTGCAAAGGAGGCAGAGCTGAGGTGGGCTCCTGAGGGCGGGGAGTGGGGAGGGAAGCGCCTGGGGTCTTGAGGTGGGTGAGGGGCTCAGTTTCCACTGGTCTGTGAAATGGGAAGATCTGAATCCTCCCTGGAACCTCAAATGAGGAAGTCAGGTCACTTCTGGGACCTAGATCCTCTGCTGGGAACCCTCTGAGGTTCAGAGAAGAGCCTGGAGTACCCACAGAAGCTCAGCAAAGAAGATGAGACTAGAGATAAAGCTAGGTGCCCCCAGCCTCACGGTTAGAGCCTGGGTACCCAGGAGGGGGGCCTGAGAGCTCCAGAAGCAGGAGAACTGAGTGTCAGCTGAAGCTCTGAGGGGCTGCTCTGGGGTCCCCACTGGAGGGAGTCACCAAGGGGAAGCTGTGTTTCCTTGCGGGGGGGGGGGTGGGACTCCGAGCTTCCCACTAGGGCTCAGAGTTTGGGGCACACAGGAAGGGGAGCTGAGGTCCTCTCTGTGTTTGAGAGGAGATGCTTCCTGGCTTCTTTGGGCTCAGAGTCTGGGGAAGGAGAAGTTGGGTCCCCTCTGGGGTTCAGAAGAGGAAAAACTGGGGTGCAGGGAGTTCAGAAGGGGAGGTCAGAATTACTTCAGAGTCTCAGAGAGGCAGTAGGATTCCCCCAACTTTCACAGGGGGGACCAGCAGAGTCCTGGCTGGGGTTCAGAGACAGGAAGCTGGGGACCTGCTGGAATTCAGGAAGAGGGGAGTAGGGGGGTCTCCCTGGCCATTCAGAGAACAGACCAGAGAAGGTCTGCCCTAGGGGCTGAGAGAAAGGGGCTGAGGGGCACCCCCAAGGCTCAGGAGGGGGACCTGGGGTCCCTGCTGGGGCTCAGATGAAGGGGCTGTGGTCCGCACTGCGGCTCAGGAAATGGGGACCAGGTCCCCGCACGCGGTTCAAAGGACAACTGGGACCCGGAAGGGACTCGGTGTCCCTTTGGGATCACTCGGCTGCCCCTCCCCCGGGCTCCCAGGGCCGGCCGGGTCGGGACGGCTCCAGGCTCAGCTCCAGGCCAGGCGCCTCCCTCAGGCCTCCCACCCCCGTCTCCTGGGTAGGGACCCCTCTCGCTCTCCTGCCTCTGCGCGGCGCCAACCCCAGCTCCGCGATGCCTCCGAACCGTCGGTTCTGCACGCCACTGCTCGCTCCGCCCGCCGGCCCGGCAGCTCCGCTCACTCCCAGCCTCGCCCCCATCCGCCCACCCCCTTCACCATCGCCGGCTATTTCGGGCTTGACCCGTAAATAACACCCGCACCTGTTGCCGGCGCCTGTTGCCATAGGGATCCCGGGTATTTTAAGGAGACGAGGGGCGGGGAGAAGGACGGCTGCCCGGGGAGGAGGGGCTGGGGGCCAGGTCCCGACCCGCTGGAGACCGAAAGGACTTTTACTTCCTTAAGGGGCAAGGGCGGGAGCTGAGGGTCCCATCTCCCAGCTGGCGGGAGAGGGGGCAGGGCGGGGAACCAGGAGTTTTGGTCCGGAGCAGGCCTGGCTGGGAACCCGAACTGCTCGGTCCAGGGGAAGAGGGGCAGGGAGGCAGGACTCCTGGGTCTGAGGGAGGGGGAGCTGGGGGACCGGACCCCTGGGTCTGAGGGAGGAGGGGCTGGGGGCCCGGACCCCTGGGTCTGAGGGAGGAGGGGCCGGGGGCCCGGACCCCTGGGTCTGAGGGGGGAGGGGCCGGGGGCCTGGATCCCTGGGTCTGAGGGGGGAGGGGCCGGGGGCCTGGACCCCTGGGTCTGAGGAGGAGAAGACTGGGGCCCAAATCCCTTGCATCTTGAAGGATGGAAAGACAGAGTCCCGGGCTGGGGTCCTCCGCTCCCCAGGAGGTAGAAAGGGCCGGCCTCAGGGAGAAGCTGGTGTCAGGGGCGTGGGAACCAGAGCCACAGTCCTCTGCATCGAGTTTATTAGACGGGGCACCCCCGGGGGACCTTCCATGCAGTTTCAGCTCCCCCAGGGACAGGAACGGGGACAGCCGTGTGGAATGGCAGCAGGGCCTGATCTTTACCCCTTCACTCCCTCCCTCAGCCCCTCTGCGATGGCCCAGCGGGGGACCCACCTTTCACCAACTCCTTTGCCCATGGTTGACTGCTCCAGCCGGCCCGGTGCATCCTAACCCTCTCTGTCCGCCGGGCGTCCTGTGCTGCTTCCGTTGGAGCATGCATTGCCCTGGGATGTGATTGTGATCGTGTACATCTGTGTCTGGCTCTCCCATCAGCCTCTGGCAGGGCTCGGGTGTAAGAGAACCCCATCTCATCGTCCTCAGCACCACCCAGCCCAAAAGGCGTACACAGGAGGCCTTAGGAAGTGTGCGTAGGTGATCTGCATGAGTGAATGAATGGGCAAATGGATGGATGGATGAAGGGAGATGGTGACACACAGACATCCCCTCCCAAGCTAGGGAAGGACCCCCCTTCAGAGCACACCTCCCTCTGCATTCTGATTGGCCGCACTGCCTGTCTTCGGATCTGAGTTTCCAGCTCTGAGATTGCAAGGCCTGGTGCCTGGAAGGCCTCGGGGACTATTTCTTAAATGAATGAGTGAAACCTGTTCTTTCCTTCACCTCACCGGGTATTCCCAGGCCTTGGCAGGACTCAGAGGGGAATCTGAGAAAGTGCCTGGTGCTGACAGCAACGTGAGATGGGAATTGGGCTGGGTGACATCCACCAGCGTCTCCATTCTGAGAAATCAGACACCTTCCTGCAGTACCTCTGCCCTGCCTCCTGAATCCATCTTCCCCTCCCGGCCCTGGGCCTCCCCATCTTCCTCAATCTTGCCTGCTGTAATGGCTCTCTCCTCTCGGGGGTTATTTTTCTTTCTTCCATCTCCCCGTCTGCCAGCCTCCCTTTCTCTCCTTTCACAGAAAGGGTATGAACTTTCTTTGGTGGGAAAGTTCTTCTCACTTTCATACCAAAAGGATGGCTTGGCCTCCCTTTCCCTCCACCTCCCCTCCCACAATCTCTTCCTTCCACTCACTCAAGCAAAACTCCAGTCCCTACCGCTGCACGGCGATGACCTCGTGTCAGGGTCATGTTATCTAACCCGTGGCTACTTTGCTGGTTCCCACGGATCCTTTTCTGGTTCTCAGCACTGGTCTCTGCCTACTTCATGGTCACTCCTTGCCCCCTTAACTACATCTTCCTCCCCGTCCCCCACCATGCAGATGCCCCCGAGTCTCTGGCCGGGTTCTTTCTCTGTCGTCCACACTCATCTCCTAGGTCACCTCATCCAGTCCTGAGACTTTAAATATGCTGTCTCCTATATGCGGATATTTCCAAAACTTATATTTCCAACCACGACCTCTCCCCCAAGCTCCAGTCTCACATATCCAACTGGCTACCTGATACCCCAGCTTGGGTTTCTCACAGGCCTCTAACTTGTCATGGCCCAAGGAGGATGCTTGACTCCTCCCACCTGATCCCTTCCCCCGGTGACCCTTTTCCAGGCAACACACAGCAGCACCACCCAACTTCACACAGTTAAGAGAGTTTTTCTCTTCTCTCTCTTTGGTTTTTCTTTCCCTCCTCTGTTACATCCAGTTCGCCACCACCACGGGCTTTGCCTCCAAAATCCCATTTCCTGTTCTTCCATTTTTCTCCACCCTCACCAGTTCCACATTGGTCCAGGCCACCATCAGCCTCAACTAGCCAGGGACGACAGCCTCTTAACTCCTTACTTCCACCTTCACTCCTAAATCTATTCTCAGCACAGCGACGCGGTTCTGTTATTTTGTTTTGTTTTTATAAATCAAAATAGGAGCATGTCATTCCTATGCCCATCCCACTGAGTCTAGAATAAAATTCCAATTTCTTCCCAGGGCTACAAGCCCCCACGTGACGGGCCCCCAGCGCACGCTTCTGACCTCACCCCAATTTTCTCATCCTTGTTCACCTGCTCGCCATGGGGCCTCCTCAATAATCGGCGACTCCTCAGGGCTTCTGTGCTGTCTCTGCTTGGCCAGAATGCTTGTCGAGTGCCTTTACTTCTCACAACCCACTGCTGTTACTGCTGCAGTGGGTTCTTCCTGAGGCTCCTCCCCTAAAGTCGCCACATCCTGCTTTGCTCTCCCCCCACCCCATCCCCACCTGTGCTGTGTGGCTGGCGGGATCTCAGTTACCCCCACCAGGGATTGAACCTGGCCATGGCAGTGAAAGCCCGGAATCCTAACCACCTTCCCGCTACCAGGGAACTCTCTTTCCTGCTTCATTTCAAAAACACTTCTCTGCAACTGAAATTCTTACTGTTTATTGTTCGTCTCTCCTGTGAGTTCCAGGAGAGCAAAACCTTGGCTATCTGTTCCATACCACATTCCTTGCACCTAGACTGGTCTAGAACAGGTTGGGACTCAATAACTTTCTTGAATACTGAAAACAAACAAACAAAAGAAATAGATGGATCCTATACCCTGTGCGTGCTTCTGAGTCTCCACGTTTCTTTCTGGGCACATCTCTGCATTTCTCTCTGCAGCTTTACCCCTCCATTTCTGTGTATATATATATATTTTTTTGCATCTCTGAGACTTCTCTGTTTTGACTTGTGTATCTTGGTGGCAATCTCTCTCCTGTCCGTTTTCCTCTCCTTTCTGGATCACCTTCCTGTGTCTTTGACCTTTTCCTTTGTCCCTGTGACTCACCTAGTTTTGGTCTCCGTTGCTCTCATCCTTCCTCCCCCGCCTTCCCTCCTTCCCACCGCTCTCCCTTCTGCCCATCCTCCACCGCTTTCTTGCTTTATGTTTGGCCTTTGGACTCTAGAATCCACTACCCCCTAGCCAGCTCTGGCCCCGTCTCCCACCAAATTTGTCTCTCCCGGTCCTTCTCTCCATTTATCATCCCTACACTAAGTTCCCCTCTGTCCCGCTAGTTGTATTCCTTTTCCTCTGTTTCCCAGCATCTCTTTCCAACATGGCCCCCATGGAATCCCTCCCGGGTCCCCTGCCCTCCAGTCTTCTAGGCCATCACAAGGCCTGGCAGATGGGGGGCCTTGGGAAATATTTGCTGAGCAAATGAAGGGAAACCCACTAAGCACTGTCCCTTCTGTGTCCTCAGTGACCTTCAAATCCATTCCCCCCATCCCTCCACCCCCAGAGCTCTTTCCCAGCTCAAGTACCATCCTCTCTCATCTACCCCCCAGCACTGGCCTCCTGTCGAGCCCTTTCCCACGTCCCAGGCGTCTCCTTCTGACACCCACGTCTGACCCTGCTCTTCACCTGCTGCAAACTCTCCCGTGTCTCCTGCTACCCTCAGAATAAAGTCCAAACTCCTCAGCCTGGAACCCTAGCATCCTTAGACTCTGGCTTCTAGCTGCTTCTCTGGTCTTATCTCCCACCCCTACCCTGACCTTCTGCATCCCCAAAGGATGAGCCCTGTCCCCAATACATCATGCTCTTACATCCCCCCCAAGCCGACTCGAGTTGTTTTTTTTCCCATGAAAGCTTTCCTCACCCCCTTCATCACTCATCCTTTTGAAACCCAGCCTGGGTCTAATGTTCTCCAGGAAGTTTCCCCAAGTACTACCCACTCTTGGCAGTTGGTCACTCTGTCTCTTCTTCTCTGGTCAAGCTGCCCATCCTGGTCCCTGTTACAGCACCGACTGCCCTGCCTGGAGTTCTGTTTTTGACTCCTCCTTGAGAGCACCAGTGGGGATCCTGATACCAATACACTACCTGGTACGTTAGCAGATGCTCAAAAACGTCAAGGAGTGAATGGCTGAATTAATGGATGAGTGAAACATGAATCTCTAAGTCCTAGTGTTTCTCCTGCACACCAGACACCATGCCTGTGCTTCAGTATTTGTGTGATTGTCTGCTCCCTCCCACAAGTGAGAGTTTGGAGGGCCAGTGCCTGTGTTTGATGCTGTATTTCAGCATGTCTCTGCCTCTCACTCTCATCTCTGAGTTCCTGCCTCCCTTTCTGTACCATTCATGTTATGATCCTGTTTAAAGCCATTCCATGTCTCCCCACTGCCCTCAAATTAAATCTAAACTCTTGACCTGACCTACAAGTCCCTGGGCAGTCTGGCCCTGCCTTCATCTCCAGCCTCATCTTGTTCCATCTGCATGTGGCTCACTACGTACATGTTAGCCTTCTCTGGAAGCTCTTCCTGCCCCAGGGCCTTTGCATATGCTGTTCTCTGGCTAAGACACTTCCCTCCAGCTTCACCTGGCTGGCTTCTTGTCATCCTTTTGTGTTAGCTAAAATATCCCTTCCTTTTAAACTGGGTTAAGCCTCCCTGCAGGAGCATTTTGTAGCATTTCGGATTTCTCCTTTGCCCTAATTGTAACTTACTGTGGTGTACGCATTTCTTGGATTAACGTCTGTCTCATGCACAAGGTGTAAACTCTATGAGGATGTTGGGGACCCTATCTGACTTCCCTCCTTCTGTAGGCTCAGCATTCGGCACAATGCCTGGCACTTAAGTACACAAATAAATTGCTGGTAATGAATGATCAAGTCTGTCTCTGGGACTGTTTACGTTCCCTCCCCAGCGCCATCCTGGTACATAGCAGGTGCTTTTAAAACCCTTGTGGAAGGATGAATGAAGAAGTGAACGAATGCCCACGTCTGTCCCTTGTCACTTCGCCTTTCTGCATCCCTTCTTTTATCTTTCTGTCTCTTTACATAGAGCATATATATAGTCTGCAGGTATAACTATATAGTCGTGTGTTATGGGTCCCTCTCCAGGAGTTGGGCTGGGCTGGGAGTCCCTCCCCCGTGCCCCGCCCCCACATGCACACAGCAAAACATTAAAAAGAAAACATCTCAAAACTGCAGAAAACACCACAGCCCTCCCCCCTCCCCCCCACAAAAAATAAATAAATAAAACACGACGCTCCCTCCCAACGGCCCCCTCCCTTCCCTTCCCCCTCCCTCAGGGTCCCTGATTCGGAGGGTGGCGGGCGCTCCCCCACGCCCGAGAGGTGGGGAGGGGGCGCGGGGGAGCACCAAGCAGTCTCCAGCGCGCTCACGGGGAAGGAGGGGGGCGCCCCCGACCCCCGGCAGCCTCGTTGCACGCGCGCCCGCGCACGCGCCCCGGACACGCCCCCCTCGGCGCCCCCCGTCGCGCCCCTACACGGGCGTGGTTTTCCTGTTGAGCGTGTTGCCGTTGGAGGCGGCGGCCTCCTTGGCCAGGGTCCCGGGGGCTGGCGCGGCGGGCGCGGGCGCGGCGGGCGCAGGCGCGGCGGGCGGCCCGGTGACCGTGACCGTGACGCCGCCGCCCGCCTCCTTGGGGAAGGCGTTGTGCAGCGTGAGGAAGCCGGACGCCCCCCCGCGGTCCCGCTCGGCGCCCGCCCCGCCGCCGCCGCCGCCGCCGCCCCCCGCGCCCCCCGCCGCGCCGCCGTACGCCCCGCCGCCGGCACCGGCGCTAGCCAGCCCCGCGGCCACGCTGCCCTTGGACGGGTCGCGGCTGAGCGTGTACATGGAGATGTCCGTGGAGGCGAAGCCCGGGCCCCCGGCGCCGCCGGGAGACGCGTCCCGCGACGGCGACGGCTCGCTGGAGCGGGAGCTAGAGCGGGAGCGGCGGCGGTAGCGGAAGCGGTAACTGGGCAGACGGAGGATGGCCGAGGGGCCGCTCCCGCCACTGCCGCCCGCGCCCCCGCCGGCCTTGAGCAGGTCCGAGCGAGACTGGCAGTGCGCCTCGCGGCTGCGCTCGATGTAGATGTTGACGGCCAGCACGCCGATCACCTCGGCCAGGATGAACGACAGCCCGCCGAAGTAGAAGGACCAGCCGTACGAGTAATGGTTCTTCTTCTCCTCGTCCCGCTTCGGGCCCGGCTCGCCCGCGTTGGCCGAGATGTACACGATCACGCCGATGATGTTGCTCAGGCCTGGGCGGGGACGGTCAGACGGGAGCCTCGAGGCCACCCCTGGCCCCGCCCCCGCCCACGGCCCGTCCCCGCCGGCCCAGGCCCTGTCCCGCTCTGGTCTGAGCTCCACCCACGATGGTCTAGGCCCCGCCCCAGATGGTCCAGACCGCCCCGCCCACTGGCCAGCCCAGGCCCCGCGCCATGTTGGCCTAAGCTCCACCCTCAGATGGTCCAAGCCCCTTCCCAGATGGTCTAAATTTCTTCCCAGGTGGCCCAGGCCCCGCCCCGAAGGGCCCCAAATCCTGCTTCGGATGGTCCACCATCCCCAGCTAATTCAGGTCCTACTCTGTTGGTCGAAAGCCCACCCTGGTTGGTCTAAACTCCGCCCCAGTTGGTCCAGGGCCCACCC
Source organism: Balaenoptera borealis (assembly GCF_965194805.1). Lineage (NCBI taxonomy): Eukaryota > Metazoa > Chordata > Mammalia > Artiodactyla > Balaenopteridae > Balaenoptera > Balaenoptera borealis. Next base: position 65,415,554 of record NC_138878.1, read on the forward strand.
CAGAAGGTTTAGGATCACCCTTAATGGTCCAGATCCCTCCGGGATGGCCCAAGCCCTGCCCCAGATGGTCTAAACTCCTCCCCAGATGGTCCAGGCCCTTCCCTCGCTGGCCTAAACTCTGCCCTTGATAAGATGACCCTGGCTGGGGTTTCCTGGCCCTACCCTGATTGGTCTAACTCCACTCTTAACTTTATAAATCTTGGTGTTCCCTAGGCCTCACCCTCTTCTCGTTTAATTAATGAGGTAATCCCGCTCTGACTCTCTAGGCCCTGACTCTGGCTGATCTGAAGTCGTTCATGATTATCATCTATTCTAGGCCTTCCCCATGCTACTCTTACTAAAGCAGGTCTCCCGTCTACTCTAAGCCCCGCCTCCAGCTTGCTAAACCCCGCCCCCTGAGGATCGCGGTCAGGCTCCTCCCCCGTCCCAGGTGTAGTTAGCCCGGTCTTTCAAATCCTCCAAGCCCCACCCCCTGCAGATCCATCTCCAAAGCATCCCCTGCTGTTTATGCTAAATCCTCCCCCTTCTCCTCTGGATTCCATCCCTTCAGAAAGGCTCTGACTTCTCGAATTTCCCAATACTACTCACTTCGAGTACAAAGGGCGTCTCGCCCCTTAATGCCCTGCCTCACTACCGAGTTGGTCTGGATGCTTTCGCAGGACCAGACCCTTTTTGGGTACACCGGAGCCCACGAGGCCCCGCCCCCTAGAGCAGGCTCCTCCCCATCTGAATCCAAATCACTTTCTCCCTCTCAGGTCTGTCATCTCTGTCTTCAAGACGGCAATTCAGCCTCAAGGCCCCACCCCCTCTCCCAAGCTCCTCCCCTTCCGTCTCCTGGACCGCGAGCTTTGGAATCTAAACTCCTGGCATCCCGGATTACGCGGTAGACAGACACCTGTCTGTGCTGGGTTCACTCGCCCAGAAGACTACCGTAAGGCGACACCTACCTCGCCCAGCGGGTGGCGATGGAGCTTGGGAAGAGCCTAGGAAGGCTCCGGGCCCCAGGCAGCGCCCGGGCAGGGTAGCTGTGCAGGCGCGCGCGCGCGCGCACACACACGTGCGCGCTCGCAGGTGGGCCGCCCCCTCCCTCTGCCTCTCACCTGCTGCCACGAACAGGATCCCTGCTCCCAGAATGATGTTCCTCTTGGACTTGTAGACCCGGGAGGCCGCCACGCACACGCCCCCGAGCAGCAGCAGGATGGCGCTGAGGATGGGGAAGATGCTGGAGGCCCGGACGACTCCTGGAGAAAGGAGAGTATGGGGAGAGAGGTGGGGTGGGAACCAGGGCGTCAGACACGGCCGCCTGTCCGCCCGGCGCTCCGCGCCTCCTGCTGCCTCCGTCTCCGCTTCTCTCTCGCTGGTTCTACAATTCTCCTTCTCTGCCTGGTTGTTTTCTGTTATTGTCTCACTTTCTCTCCTCTTTAAAATTTCTCTCTTTCTCGATCTGATTGCCTCTCTCTTTTTCTGTGTCTTTTTCTTCCTCTATTTTTCTCTCTCCTGGCATATTTTTCTTCCCTTTTATTTCTCTAATCACTCTCCCTCTCTCTTTTTTTTCCCCTCGGAACTTTTCTATTTCTCTGTGGACCCTCTCCCTCTCTTTTTCCTTCTCGCACGCTCTTTCCCTTCCTCTCTTCTGCGCATTTTTTCCTTCCTCCAGATCTTTCTATCAAATCTCTAAATACCTCTCTCCCTCCCACCCACCCCCCTTTCTGCCTGGCTTCATCTGTAGCTCTGGGTTTCTCTTCTCTTACTTTCTCCCTTCTCTACTTTCCCCCCTCTCTCTACAGTCCTTTCCATCGTCTCCCAAACCCTAGGCAACCAGATCGTGCGATTTCTGAGCCCGGTTGAGGCCGCAGCCAATCATAACTCTGGATTTGCCGCGTTCTTGGGGTAGCTACCAATCTCACCACAGGCTTCCCCAGCCAGCTCCCTAGAATGGCCCGTCCGCGCCGTCCGCGCCGCAGATTGCCTCAGGGCCCCAGGGCGCAGTGGCCAATCCCAACCCAGAGAGTCACTGCGCTGAGTTGCCTCGAGTACCCAGGCCATCACGACGGCCAATCAGCTCCCGGGATCCCTTCTCAGCCCGCCCCAAGGTGAGAGGAGGGGGCGGGAGAGAGACCACTGAGCCAATCGGTGACCAGACGATCTCAGTATCTGGGCTTGGATTGGCTGACAGGTTCATCTCTGCGTGTGGTTCTAAGTGCCGGAGCACAGCCCCCTCTCCCCTCGCACTTGCCCAAGCCCGGCAGCCCCCCGACTCTGTCCCCGACCCCCACGTACGCAGCAGATACTCCGCGCTGTCATGGTCGTAGTCCGTGTCCTCCGGGAAATGGTTGATCTTCACGCAGACGCCTCTTTTCAACCCTGGAGGGGAATGGGGGTGATAGTCGTGGGCACTTAAGAGTGGGGGAACCCCGGGTGAGAAAAGACCCTCCCCTCCTCAAACCCCTTCTGATTGGGAGACAGGAAGTGCTGGCTCCTGAGCCTGTCTGTGCACCTGGGACAAACTTTCAACCTCCCGGGCCTCAGTTTCCCTACCAGTTAAAAAAAGAAAAAAGGAAAAGGGAGGGAGGGAGGAAGGAAGGAAGGAAGGAAATCATCCAACGCTCATTAAAAGGCCGCAAGAACTTTTGCCCTGTAACCTGTACGGGGGGGGACAGTCTCTCTGGCCTCTGTTTCCACCTCTGTAAGAAAGAAGGCGTTGGTTTCAGCCATGTCGTCACCCTTCGACTCAAAATCGGTTGAAAATGCGTGGGAAAACGAAGAGGCGGCAGAGGGCGAGGAGGACTACACTTCCCATGAGGCCCTATGAAGTCTTCGAGTCCAACTGTGAGGAGAGAGGAGCCCCAGTGGATCACCGGGGTTGTAGTCTCTTCAATCCTCCATATGGGAGAGGGATTCCCCGGCTCTCTGCGCACTGCACCTGGGGTCCTCTGGGAGGAGATGCAGAGGTCGGAGCTAGCAGAGGCACGCTAGGGGTGCAGTATGCCTCCAGGGGTCCTGCAGTCTCAGCCCCTTCCTCCCCCCCCAGAACCCACATCCTTACACAGCTGCAGGCCGATGTATAAATAAGTATAAGTTTAAATACATTTTGTTTCCTCAATTCTCCAGGCTCCTTCCAACCTCCAGGCCACTGCCCAATGCTGCAGAACATTCTCACATTCTTCACTGGCGAAAAACTTACCCTTGCAAGCGAGCAGCGCATGGGACACCGGCTTGAGGAAGCTTTCGCTCACACACACACACACACCTCCCACCCATTCTGGGGTGTAGCAGCTCCCTGCACTACCACCTTTTTAGCATGCATTGGTTTGATTTATGATCTTCTTCTTCAGCACGCTAGGAGTTCCTGCAGGGGGAGGGCATGGGGTCTGATTCCTCCGTGTGTCCCTAGCATTGCCTGGCACAAAGGAGGCCTCAAGAAATGAGTGTTGAAAGAATTAAATTATGAATGAATATAAGGATGACAGAAGGGGAGATTCGAGGCAAAAGATGACACGGAAAGAAATGGGGGTAAAGGAAAAGATTGGAAAGAAGGACTATAAGGCAGTGAATAATTCCACTAAGAGCTACCATTTGTTAAGTGCTTCCTAGGTGGATTAACTCATCCGGAGCTCACAGGAGATCCACGAAATAGATGAAATAGATAATTTTATTGGTGTCGTGCAGTGACCAAACATTGAGAATTGGAGTCACACTGCTTGATAATGAAGCCTGAATCCATCATGTCCTTATTCTGTGACCTTGTTGGCCTTACTTGGGCCAATTTGCTTCAATCCCTTTTCCTATAACAAGGGGCTACTAGGACCTACCTCACTGGGTTGTTGTGAGGGTTGAATCCAGGTATAGAGATTTAGCACTTTGCCTGGAACACAATTAACTGTTCAGCTGATACCACGCCATATACCCATTGTCCAGATGAGGAAGCAGAGGCATAACAAGGGTTCGTCAATTCACAGCTGATGGGTGGTGGAAGCAGAATTCAAACACACAGCAGTTTGCCCCTACTGGAATGTAAGCTTATAGGCTATTCACCACTCTTCAACATCTAGAGCAATGCCTAACACATAGTAAGTGCTTAATAAATATTTTTATGTATGAATGATTGAATGGGCAACAAGCACATGAAAAGATGCTGCATATCAATAATCATTAGGGAAATGCAAATCAAAACAACAGTGAAATACCCTCTCATGGATATGAGACACCATCCCATTAGGATGGCTACTATAAACAAGCAAACAAACAAAACAGAAAATAAGTGTTGGTGAGGATGTGGAGAAATTGGAACCCATGTGCACTGTTGGTGGGAATATAAAATAGTGCAGTCGCTATGGAAAATAGTATGGAGGTTCCTCAAAAAATTAAAATTACTATATGATCCAGCAAGTCCACTTCCGGGTATATACTCAAAAGAATTGAGAGCAAGGTCTCTAAGAAATATTTGTACATCCATTTTCGTGGCAGCATTATTCACAACAGCCAAAAGCAACCTAAGTGTCCATCAATGCATGAACGGATAAACGAAGTGTGGCATATACGTAGAATGGAACGTTATTCAGCCTTTAAAAGTAAGGGAATTCTGACACACGCTACAACCTGGATGAACCTTGAAGACATTATGCAAAGTGAAATAAGTCAGTCACAAAAATAAAAATACTGTATGATTCCACTCATGTGAGATATCTAGAGTCATCAAATTCACAGAGACAGAAAGTAGAATGATGAGTGCCAGGGGCTGGGAGCAGGGAAGAACGGGTACAGAGTTTTAGTTTTGAAAGATGAAAAGTTTTGGAGCTTGGGTACCCAATGTGAATCTACTTAACATTACTGAACTGTGCTTTTAAAAATGGTTAAGATGGAGCTTCCCTGGTGGCGCAGTGGTTGAGAGTCTGCCTGCCGGTGCAGGGGACACGGGTTCGGGCCCTGGTCTGGGAGGATCCCGCGTGCCGCGGAGCAGCTGGGCCCGTGGGCCGCGGCTGCTGAGCCTGAGCGTCTGGAGCCTGTGCTCCCAACGGGGGAGGCTGCGATGGTGAGAGGCCCGCGCACCGCGATGAAGGGTGGCCCCTGCTTGCCACAACCAGAGAAAGCCCTCGCACAGAAACGAAGACCCAACACAGCCAAAAATAAATTAAAAAAAAAAAAAAAAAGTTAAAAAAAAAAAAAGGTTAAGATGGTACATTTCACATTCTGTGCATTTTACTTAAAAAAAAAAAAAGCCATTGAATGAATGAATGAATGAAGATACACCTTTTGAGTGCAGACGTATACCCATCAGCACACCCAGTATGGTGTGGTGGGGGGGGGGGGTCAAGTTCTCTCCTTTCTTGAGTGGGATTATAGTACTTCTCTCAAAACGTGAATGATAATTCAGTGAGACTGAGCATGGAGAGACACGGCATGCACTCTCCACAGACTAGCCACGCTGGCAGTAATGATAATTAGTACTTACTGAGGGCTAACCACACACCAGGCACGGCTCCAAGCATTTGACAGGTAGGTATTAACACAGTATGCATGACCAGCCCTTAGAAATACTAGGCAGTGATAGTATCCCTGCTTTACAGGTGAGGAAACTGAGGCATAGAGTTGAAGAAATTGCTCAGTTCTATAGATGGTGAATCATGGGGAGGAGACTCTGGGCCTCAAAGGGGAGCTTTTTTTTTTTCTTTTTCTTTTTTTTCTGGCCAAGCCATGCGGCTTGCGGGGGTCTTAGTTCCCCGACCAGGGATCAACCGCCCCTGCAGTGGAAGCGCAGAGTCCTAACCACTGGACCGCCAGGGAAGTCCCAGAGGTGAGCATATTTATGGCAGTAGAGTGCAGTGGTTATGGTGGCCACGAGCACGGGCTTTGGAGTCACATTCTCGGGATTCGCATGCCAGGCCTGCCACTTCCCAGCTGTGTGGCTTTGGGGATTTGAACACCCCTGAGCCTCGGCTTCCTCGTCTGGAAGATGAGGATGGTGATAGCGACCGCATGCGGTATGTGAGCATTCGGTGACACACGAATGACAGAGTCAAGCGCAGAATGCACGGGGGTTATGCCGCATGCCTCTGCGTGTTATCCGACCGGCTGGGCCGGGAGCTCCTTAGGTGCAGGGATGGTGGTGACGCGTCTCTGAGTCTCCCCAGGGCCCGCCTAGCACAGACCCGGGCAGGCGGCGGTGGGGGGAGTGGGGAAGCGGGATGGGGGGCGGTGTGTAGGGGTGGGGGCTGCGGTGAGGACTAGGGCTCTGCCCCTCGTATGTTGGGTGGCCACGTGGCTGACTCACTTCCCCTTTCTGGCCTTCAGCTTCCTGCTCTGACAGACTAGGGTGATAATAATACCTTTCCCCTGGAGCAACTGGGAGGATTCAGTGAGATAATAAGGCGTGCAGAGTGCCGAGCACAGGGGCTTTATATAGTCCGCTCGAATAAACTGGGCTGTGGGTCCAGATTCTGGAGGCTGAAGTTCCTAAGAAGGGAGCTAGACCCATACGGATCCCCCAGCCCTGGGGCTGGTTCTGGGGCACTTGAAATGTGGCAATTGAGACGGAGTGTGAGTGTAAAATAGGCACCAGATTTCAGATGTGGTATGAAGAAAAATGCATACTATTTCATTAATAATCGTCATATTGCTAACATGTTAAAATAATATTTTGGCTACGCTTGGTTAAATAAAATGTATTACTAACTTTTATATTAATGTATTATATTGTATAAATTGTATTTATTAAATTAGATTCATTGAACCTTCCCCTTTGTACTTGTTTTAATCCCACTGCTAGAAACATTTAAGTTATATAGACAGCTTGTGTGATGTTTCTACTGGGCAGTGCTGGTTGGGAGGCTGGGACTTCTGGGTTATCAAGGAGGGGAAACTCAGGGGTTGGTCATCTGAATTCATAATAATAAGAAGAAGAAGAACAGAATATAAACTACATAGTCTAGCCTTTACCCTGTGCCTGCTGGCCTTTTGAATGCTTTACAGGTAATAACTCATTGAATTTGCTCCACAGCCCTGTGAGTTAGGGGCTATTATAATCCCCATTTCACCGATGATGGAAATAAAGCACAGAGAAGTAGAATATATGGCTCAATGTCACCTTTCTGTGCATGGCAGACAGGAGGTAACCCTGTTACCAATCAGTCTTGTTCTAGAGTCTACGTCCCAATCACTACTTTCTACTGCACTTCTCAGAAAGACTTGGAGGGAGATGAGGATGGGACCTAAGAATTCCTGGGGACACAGCGTCTTCAGGGGACAATGGCCCGGGGGGGGGACCAGTTTCTACACCCCTGGATCCCCGATAGGATGGAGGCTAGTGGTTATATTGCTTTGACTCCTGGGAAACAGAAGAGACCTGGATTCAGATCCAGACTCTACTGCCTATTAGCTGTGTGACCTGGGAAAGGTGCTTCCCTTCTCTGAGCCTTAAGCTTTCATTTCTAGGAGATGGGGGTAATAGTGGTACATGGTACACAGGGTTACTGTGAGCACCCAGTGACACATGAATGATGCCTATAATAACAATAAAGTCTACCTTCATTTACCCCCTGCTTAACACAATTCCTTTGGCTCCCAGGACCCACTTACCTCATTTTCCCCAAACCTCTGTGGTCACTCCTTTCTCAGCTCCCTTTGCTGGCTCTCCTCATCTCTCTGATCGTCTTTGAATACTGGACTAGCTCAGGCTTCAGCCCTTCAACTAATTTTTTGGTTTGTTTCTGTCTCTGCTCATCCATCCACATGCCATGACCCGCCCACCAGCCCAGACTCTCCCCTGAACTCTGACCTCATATATCATATCGCTAACATCCTAGATCAGGGGGTCAGAAAACTATGACCCACGGGCCGAACCCAGCCTGCCAAATCCAGCGAAGAATGGGTTTTACTTTTTTTTTTTTTTTTTAATGATTGAAAAACTGTCAGAGAAGACTATCTCGTGGTATGTGAAAATGATATAAAATTCAAATGTCAGTGCCTGTAAAGGAAGTTTAATTGGAACCCAGCCACGCTCATCCACTCACGCATCATATCTGGCTGTTTTAAGGAGTAGCAGCAACAGAGATCGCACGCCCCACAAAGCCTAAGAAATTGACTGTATGGCACTTTGTGGGTCCTTTCCTATACTGACTCCTGTCCTACACAGTATCTCGAATAGGCACCCTCAATTTATTTTTGTAATTTTTTTTTTTGGTAAAGGCACCTCAATTTAACATGTCCAAAACTGAGCTCGTGATAGCCCTCCTTATAATAAATTGGGTAAGAGAAAATAAAACAAATACGATAAAATACCAGCTGTTCCAGCAGATGAATCTCCCCCACCCCTACCCCACCACGTTCTCCGGTGCTCAGGCCACAGCCTTGGAGCAGTGACTCTCAATTAGGGGCGATTTTATTCCTAGTCTGGAGACAGTTGACAATTTTGGTGTCCACACCGGTGGATGCTGCTGGTGTTTAAAAGGTAGAGCCCAGGGATGCTGATACACATCCTACAACACGCAGGACGCACCCCCCACCCCCAGCCCCACTGCCGCAACACGGAATTATCCATCCCCAAATGCCAGCAGCGCTGAGGTTGGGAAACCCTGCTTTCGAGACACCCCGACACTTCTCTCTCATATCCTACAACTGCCCCATCAGCAATTCCTGCCCGCTGTAGCGGCAGAATATACTCGCAGTTCAAACCCAAACTCTAAGGCTCCCACCCCAGATAAGCCACCTCCCATTCTCCCTCTTCCTCTCCTCCTAAATACTCAACACAGCAGCAAGAGCGATGCCCTTAGCCTTTAAGCCAGCTCCTGTCACTCCTCCACTCACGAACCTCCGATGTGGAAAGCAAATTACATTCCAGGACATGGAAGTCCGTGTTATCGCCTTGACTGCACCTCCTACCACGTTCCTGCTCACCAGCTCTGCCTGGGCCACGCGGGCCTCCCCTGATGGTCAAACACAAGGCACATTCCCACTGCAGAGCCTGAGCAATGTTTCTACAGCCTGAAGCATTTCCCTCCAGAAGCCACATGGCTCCATCTCTGGGTTCACTTAGCCCACCCCTCAGACGTCACCTGCTCAGTCTCCTTTATCTCCAATTTCTCCAGTTTCACACCCTTGCCCCTAACACTTCCCATCCCCTCCCTTGCTCATTTTCCTCCTTAGCACTCAGCTCTAACACCCTAGATGTTGTACTTACTTATCTCCCTTATTATCTGTCTCTCCTTCTAGAATATAAGACATATAAAAACAGGGATCTTTCATGTACACACTGCTATATTTAAAATGGGTAACCAACAAGGACCTACTGTATAGCACAGGGAACTCTGCTCAATGTTGTGTGGCAGCCTGGATGGGAGGGGAGTTTGGGGGAGAATGGATATATGTATATGTATGGCTGAGTCCCTTTGCTGTGCACCTGAAACTATCACAACATTGTTAATTGGCTATACTCCAATATAAAATAAAAAGTTAAAAAAAAAAACAGGTTTCTTTGTTGTTGGTTTTTTTCTCCTTCCACTGCTATAGCTCCAGAATCAAGAACAGTGCCTGGCACATAGTATAAGCTCAATAAATAGTGGTTGTTGAGGAGGGGATGAATACATGGAATGATTACTATTTGTTGTACACTGTCCAGCAGTGTATAATGAGAAACTGGGTGTCAAATTATAACATAATGAGAAAATTGGATGGGTGTGAGGCAATAGGGACCAGAGGTGACTGGAGAAAGGGAGACCCTCATGCCTGATCTGAGGAAGCAGCTGCTACTCGGATCCAGCCAACCGTGGCCACTGCAGGATACCGGCCCCATGTTGTCAGATCTTCCACTAGTTCAAAAGAAGCTGGAAATCGGATTTTCAATGTGCAATCTCCCTATTTTTAAATGTTGGCAACCGACTCAGATTTTGGTTTCAGTTTTAAACACTCCGCACATCAGACAAAGCATATCTGCAAATCCCATCCATCAGACCTGAGGTCTCTTGGCTCTTCCCCAGTCACAGCTGGGTGACCTTGGGCAAGTGGCTTAACGTCTCTGAGCCTCAGTTTCCTCATCCACAACAGGAGGGTGGTGCACTGCCCCCCCTCCCCCCGTAGGATTAAACGAGATAATAACATTCCTTGCTCATCAAGAGTGCCTAGCAAGGGACTTCCCTGGTGGCGCAGCAGTTAAGGGTCCGCCTGCCAATGCAGGGGATGCGGGTTCGAGCCCTGGTCCGGGAGGATTCCCACATGCCGCGGAGCAACTAAGCCCCTTCGCCACAGCTATTGAGCCTGCGCTCTAGAGCCCGTGAGCCACAATTACTGAGCCCTCGTGCCACAACTACTGAAGCCCGCACTCCGCAACAAGAGAAGCCACCACAATGAGAAGCCCATGCACCGCAACCAAGAGTAGCCCTCGCTCGCCGCAACTAGAGAAAGCCCGCGCGCAGCAGTGAAGACCCAACGCAGCCAAAAATTAAAAAAAAAAAAAAAAAAAAAAAGAGTGCCCAGCAAAACGGAGGAGGATGGGGAAAAGAGAGGGATAAAAAGAGAAGTGAAGGGATTTTGATCTTTTTGGCCCTGGAGGGGGAAATTGGGGATTGGCTGGTCCCACTCCTTCACGTTGCAGACCAGGGCCCTGAGGCTTGGGGAGGTGACCAGACAGCGATCACACAGGGGGTAGATGCACAGGAGGACTGGAGCCCAGGTGTCCTGCGTCCCAGCCCATCACTTCCATGCTACGTGGAAAGAAATGGCAAAGCTGAGAGCAGGACAGAGGAGCTGCTGAGAGGAAGAGGCCTGGCGTGGGGAGATGGGAGGCCGAGGGAGCTAGCTGGGAGGGAGCCTGCAAGAAGGAGAGTAGGACCGAGCAAAGAACAAAGATGGAGATTAGAAGAGGCGGTGGCCTCAGCGTCAAGAAACAGGGTCTGGAAGGAGGAGGTCAAAGGGAGGATGAAGGGAAGGAAGATGAGGCAGAGCCATCTAAAGACCGCGGAGGACCAGGACTAGTGGGGGAGGCTGGGAGGCCTGATGGGAGAGGCAAGCAGGACAAGACCTACCGGAGGACAAGCCACAGACGGAAGAGGAGAGGGCCATGAGTTATGGGCAGTTAGGGCACGATGTTCTAGGAGAGAAACAGCCAAAGTGAGGCCACAGGGACGGAGGAGATGGGGAAGACGCTGTGACTGGGGCCATAGGAGGTAGGGGCGCTCAGAGCGCAGAGGTAGGACGTGGGGGAGAGGAGCTGCAAAGGGCAAGGAGGCGCGGGGTCGAGATCAAGGTGAGAGGGAAGCGGGGAGGAAAAGCAGAGGGTGCCAGGGCTGGAATCGAGGCAGAGGGAGCCCCTCGCGCAGGGAGGCCAGGCACCCACAGGGCTGAGAGGGAGGGAGGGAGGGGGCTTTCCCCACGGATGAGGGAAAGAGAAGATTAGGGGGGTCGCGAGCGGAGGGGGCGCAGGACGTGCCGAGTGACGGAGAGGCGTGAATGGGGAGGGTCGAGGCGAGGGGGGCGGGATTCAGAAGAGGGTCAGGACGCAGAGAAGAGTGGAAAGGACGGGCGAAAGGAGTGGCGGGGGGGTGGTGTGTGTGTGTGGGCAGGAGTGGCAAGAAGCAGCAGGAGGAGGCGGGAGACCCGCCGTGGGGACCGCAGGAAACCGGGAGATTTCCCAGGGAGGAGGCCCAGCCGGCCGCGGAGGGGACGAGCGGCAGGGCCGCAAATGGAGGCGCACAAGGCCGGGGCCCCCTCCACCCTACCTTCCAGGCAGCAGATCCTCCAGAGGCCCGAGTGGGTGAGTCCGCCGGGGTCCTTCTTCTCCGAGGAGCCGCTGCCCCCGCGGTGGTGGGGCCCGTCGTCGCCGGCCGTGAGGTTGGTGGTGTTGCAGATGAAGGCGCGCGTGTAGAGCCAGTAGTCCGTGCTGATGGCGATGGTCATGAGGCCGAAGGCTGCGAAGGCGCCCACCGTGGTCAGCAACACCTGCACCCCCTTCTCGCACCAGAGGCCCCTCTCTTCGTTCCAGCGCTTCAGCGACTCCAGTTTGACCACGGGCAGCCGGGGGGCCGGGGGCCACCACCGGGGCAGCGGGGGCGGGGCCGTGCCGGCGGCTGGGGGGGTCACAGCGCAGGCAGAAGTGGGGGGCCCGGGGCCAGGGGCTGGGGAGGGGGCGGCGAAGAAGAGGCTGCGGCCGGGGACGGGGTCAGAAGGCAGCCATGGTCGCCAGCTGGTGGAGGGCAGGGAGCGAGATAAAGGATTAGACAGGAAGGCTCACCTCCCTGGATACCCCTTTACCTGCACCCCAGCCCCCCAAAGAAACCCTACTCTTTCCTCGGTTGAAGAAACTCCTTCCACTCTGCTTGCCACTGCCACTTCTCTGAAAAACAATCTCCCTGTGTCCAAGAAATTCTTCCCACTAATCCCACTCTGAGACATACCCCAGGCATCCCTGAGAGTGTCGTAGGACACGCCTCCAGGCCCCTCCAGCTCTGCCCCCCTGGTCTCACCGTCCTCCCCACAGGGAAAGCGTCCCTCACTCCAGCCGCCAGTGCCTCTTCCTCCCCAGGAACCCCTGTCCTGTTCCTCATTTCTTATAAAATGTTCTCATAAAGTTCTACCCACTCCCTACCTTCCCCTGCAAGGCCCACCTCTTCACCTACTATGGCCTCTACTTAGGAAAAATAAATCTCTCAATCTCTCCTCAGCTGAAAAAAACAAAACCAAAAACAACAAACACAACAAAACCCAGATCTTCCAAACTCACCCCCACGGTTTGCACAGCTCAGAAAACCACACGGGTGTCATCACTACCACCCCACCTCCACGGTCTCCTCTGCATGGGAACCCCTGCCCCACTCAGAACCCTATGGCTCTGGACCAGGGTTCTCAACCTTGGTGGCACCTTGAAACCACCAGAGGATACTGATACTTGAGAAATTCCGATTTCATTGGTCTGGGGTGTGGCCCTGAGCATCTAGGTTTTTAAAACTTCCCCCGGGGGATTCTTTTAAAGGATCCAACACCGTTGGACCCCCTGGTTTAGAAGAATGCCCCCCATCTCCATCACATTCCCTCTAACCGCCCCGCTTGTCTTCCTTGGACCACTCTCCCATCCCCTGCTATGTCTTTGACTCAAGGAAAATACCCCACTCTTTCGCTTGCTTATAGGAGTCTTCCAAATCTGGTCCTCAGTAGCTCTACAACTCAGACAAACTCATCAGAGCCATCACTTTCTCCTCCATTAAGAAAAATCTCTTCCGTGAGTTGCACGGCATTTTCTACTCACAGGAATCCCTTTCTCCAGACCCCAAATTCCTCTCCATTCAGAAATCTCCCAAGCTCTGACCTGTATATTCACTGCTGCGGAAGGAAATCCCCCCAACTCTACCCAGCATCCCCCCACCCCATTCCTCTGCCCTTCCACCATCTCCCACGACCTCCAAATCGCCTCTCTGTAGCCCTTGTTATGGGGATGAACCCCCCAACTCCAGATCTCCCCAGCTCACTTCGACCTCCCGCTGTCTCTTGAACTTATAAGAGCCTCCCCACCCCCACCCTGACTTCTCTTACATCACCAAGAATCCCCTTCACTCTTGCCACCCTCCTGCACCTACTCTAGCTCCCAGCATGGCTTCTGCTCAGGAGAATCCCCTTCATGTCTCCCTCAGACTTCCCTTCCTGGGAACACCCCCAGAACTCCCCCTTCTATTTCACCTGTGCAGGAACATACACCATACACTCAGTTTTCTTCCGAATTTCAAAAGATCCCCTCCGTAGACAGTGCCCCTTCGAAAAACTTGATCCACAAGACCACAACTCTCTTTCAATTGGGAATAATTTCCCACTCTGCACCCACCAAGGGTCCACTCATTTTCCTCTCCCACGGCACCCCATCACCACGCCCCCTGCCCTGCCTTTTCCACCTTACCCCAACCCTCCTTCCAGGCATGCAACCCTTACCAGCTTCCACTGCTCACTCTATCTATCCTAGACTCCTTCCCCCAAACCCCCTATTCTAGTTAAGAGCCTGGAAGCCTTAGAGGAGGAAACAAACAAACAAACCAACCAACCTGATTCTGGGTCCCAGTACCAGGGTGACCTTGGCCTCTTCCGCCCCCATCAGCTGGCCCTCACTGGGTCTGCTCCAAGGAGGGGTGTTGGAAAGGTTGTCTATGGGGGGGGTGTCTCCATGGCAACTGGGCCTAGTGTCCCGCACGTGTGTTCTCTCGTCACCTCCACTCCTGCCTGCCCACGCACGGCCCCTGCCCTGGCCCCATTCAACAGTGCCCTGGACGCTGACATCCCCAGCCTCCCTGTCCTCACTTCTGGCCCCTTCCTGTCTTTCCTCTCCAGAAAGACGCTGAGTTTCCTCTCCTCTCCATCTCTCGGCCTCTTCTCCCCGCGTCTGTGCCCCCTCACCACCAGCACCACCACCTCCACTGTCCTAGCAGATTTCTGCCTCCAAGGGGGGTGGGAGGGTGAGCCTGTGACCGCAGCATGTACGCCTTCCCCTGCTGGGCCCCCTAGGACCCGGGATAAGGAGGGGATGGAGAGAGGAGGCGAATGATGGAAATTCTCCATCATATAAAGATTCGAAGATCTTTTCATTTTTTCGATTTGGGGGGCACTCTGCTTGGTTTTAGGGGTTCTTCCTTTAGTCCATCTGTCAGCGGCAGCAAAGGAGGGAGCAGGGGACCCCCCAATTCGAAAGCTCCGGGATGTGAGAGGGGTCATCATCCCCTCTCCCTCTGAAGGGGACCAGCTCCTTCCTCCAGAATTAGGGGGGTCACGGAGCCTTCATTTTACATCCACCCACCTCCGATTAATAAAAAGATCTCTCTCACCTCTGTTAACGATAGGTCAACTCTCCGATGCACGGGGGAGGGGACGTTGAGCCCCCCTGTCGGCAACCCCCCCAGAAAAACCCTTGTGGCTCCCAATTCTCACTGCTCCCCTCCCCCAGCAGCGAGGGACCCAGGCGTCCGACCTGGTTGGGGGGTGGAGATGAGGAGGCGTCCGGGGAATGGGGGTGTTGAGGTGGGAGGGGAGGCTGAGGGGCAGCTCTGAGCTCGGGCCCCGAGGGAGAGGGGGTCGGGATGGGGGAAAAAAAAAGGTGAGGAGACAATTTGGTTCCCGTGTCGCTGGGTAAAGTGCGGAGCTGGAGGACGAGAGAGGGAAGGAGGAGGGAGGGAGGGGGAGGGGAGCCGCTGAGGATGGGGGAGCCACGGAGAGGAGATGGATGGGGGGGAGGGAAGTGATGGGGGGGCAGGGTCTGGGTGACAGAAAGAACTGGGGAAAAAGAGAGAGACCCAGAGAGGGAGGGAGAGAGACAGAGCCAGGAGAAGCGGAAAGAGAGAGACCCAGAGTCGGGGAAACAGAAATGGGGGAGGGAGAAATTTGGGGGAGGCAGCGGCTGGTAGCAGAAGGAAGTTGGAGAGGGAGACACACACACACACACAGAGAAATATCCAGAGAGAGAAGGGGACAGAGGCAGAGATGCAAACAGAGAAACGCAGAGACTGGGGAAGAAATGGGGGATGGGGAAAGACTGGGGCGAGGGAGAGGATGGGGGGTCAGGATCTGGGTAACAGAAGGAAAGAAGGGACAGTGAGAGAGTCACCCAGAGAGGGGGAGGAGAGACAGATGGGGAGAGAAAGACAGAGAGAGACTGCGAGGATGGGAGAGAGAGAGAGGGAGAGAAGGAAAGAAATAAAGTGGGGAGAGAAATTGGGGATGGGGCAAAGGTCTTAACAGAGAGAAGAATGCTAGAGAGAGAGAGAGAGAAGAGAGAGAAAATTTTAAAAATTTAGGGGAGAGGGGTCTGAGTGGCAGAAGGTGCCTGGAGACAGAAAGGCAGGTGCAGAAGGAAAGAGAGGGACCCAAAGAGAGACACAGATGGGGAGAGACTCAGACTGGGAGAGAGGGAGACCCAGGGAACGAGACAGAGGTAGAAACTGGGGAGGCATCAAAAGGAAGCCGGAGAAAAATAGGAGAGGGGCCAGTCTCAGATGAATGAAGGAGGCTGGAGATAAAGGATACCCCTGCCTCCTCCCCCACCCGCATCCCCAGCCCCTGCTCCCTACCCCCATCCCCATTTCAAAGCCACCCCCCACCCCCACTAGCCTCCATCTCTCCACAGCATCGCTTGCCGCCGCCACCGCCTCTTCCTGTCGTCATAGCAACAGGATCCAGGCGCCCAGCCAAGGCTGGCAGCAGCGGCCGGAAATGAGGGGAGGGCCGTTTAAAAAGGACCCCAGGAGCTCTCTCCCCTTTCCCAAAATCCAAGGGAAAGCTCCACCTCCCCGAGTCTTCCCACCATTCCCCCCCCACCAAGTGGCAAGGGCAAAGAGCCACTGAAAATAAAATTATATTAAATTTACAAGGATAGAAAGCCTTTTGAGTTTCACCAAGAATTTTTTTTTCTTCTTACCCGCTACTCACCACTAGCTCAAAGAGTTAGATTCCCCCAAGATGGGGATGGGAGTGAGGAGAAAAGTAGGATGTGCAAAGCTTGAGTGGAAATAAGTTTTAAAGAAGTCTGTCTGGGGTTGGGTCGGAGGGCTATGCAACAGTTTTGAGAAGACTGGATTTGCAAGTTCTAGAACTAGCCAGTGGGTAGAAGGTGAGACAACTCCAGGGAGAAAATCTCAGATGAGAGTCAGAAAGTTTGGTCTTGGGTTCAAATCTCAGAGATGCCTTGTAGCCACTGTGTGACCTTGGGCAAAACATTTCCTCTCTTCTAGACTCAGTTATAATGGGTGCAAAAACTGCCTGCAATTAAACGGGAACATTGGTGAGAAAAGGTCTTTGCATGCTGCTCTAGACAAGCAGTTATTTCAAGCCTGTGTCTTCACAGGAATGTGATCAAAAATTAAGCTAGCCATAACCACAGACTTGGGCTAGGGAGTTTGCATACTGTCTCACAGAATTCTTGCAGAATCCTTGTAATGTGGGCACTGATATTCCCATATTATAGGTGAACAAACTGAGGCTTGGAGATGCACAGCGATTTGCCCACGATCACCCGGGAAATACAAAGTCAGCACTGGAGATGAAGCAGCCTCTTTGTGGGGCGTTGCCAGCAACAGTCAGCAATAGGTGAACTTCAGAGCCACTTCACCATTCCTGTGTCAGCTCCTCCCTTTTGGGGGCTGACAGAAGACAGAAAAAACCTGAGTTCCCCACACATTCAATCACCTCCCCTGAAGGAGCATCTCAGATTTCCACTGGAACTTCTTCAGGGGAAAGGAGTTTAGAGAAGCATTGTGACACCCTTGGTTTAGAAGCAGAGAAATACCAGCCTCGAGGGAAGGGGCCTGGAATTCATTCGTTTGAGAAACATTTGTTCAGCCGCCCCGTTCTTTTGCCAGGGAGAAGGATACAGCTGGGGACAATAATGGTAACTGATATAAACTGAGTGCTGAATGTTACAGACTCTAAGTGATTTGCCTGCACGGACTAGGTCTTCCAGGTTCTCTTATTAGCCCCCATTTTAAAGATGCGAGGCTGAGAGAGGTAAGCACAACCTGCAGATAGGAAGCGGTAACAACGGAAATCAGAGTCAAGTCTTCAGATTCCAGAACCTGTGCTATTTTCACTGCTTCTCTGTTCTTTGGTGGGGGGAGGGGGGGTGTTTATATCCTAAATGGGGGAACTATAAATAAACACAAAAACAAATACTTTGAAAGGGTGAAAACAGCATGAAGCTGATCACATAAGCTGAGGTTTCTAAATCTCGGAACTATTGACATTTGGGCTGGGTAATTCGCAGGGCGGGGCGTGGGGAGGGCGCTGTCCTGTGCATTGTGGGATGTCCAGCAGCATCCAGGGACCCTGCTCAGTAGATGCCAGTAGCAAGGGATTGTAATGAAAAGAATTCAGGCTGTTCCACCTCAAATCCTGCTCCATACTGGAAGTCTTTTAACATTTTCAGCTGTTTCTTCTCTTACTTGCCTTTGCATCCCTAAATAATAATTATCTTCTAGATGTGTCAGCAATATACAGTGTAGATCCTTCTCTCTGATAGATAAGGATTTAACTCATGGAGACCTCATTTTTCCTCCCTATAAGTATTTTTAATTCTTCTATTGGTTAATTTTGTGGCATTAACTAATAGACTTCTGTCATGATTTCTCCTTTCAGAGGGCATATCTTTCCTCTCCCTTTTTAAGCAGCTTTGTTGAGATAGAACCCACATACCATGCAATTCACTCACTTAAAGTGTATAATTCAATGGCTTTTAACTATAATCATAAAATAGCGCAAGCATCCACCTTAGATCCATTTTAGAACATTCTCATTAGCCCAAGGAGATACCACAAACCCCTCAGCCAGTCACCCCCAATCTCCCCACACCCCCAATCTCCCCACCCAGTGCTAGGTGATCACTAATCTACTTTCTGTCTGTATAGGTTTGCCAATTCTAGACATTTCATATAAATGGGATCATACAATATATGTTCGTTTGTGGTGGGCTTCTTTTGCTTAGCATAATGTTTTCAAGGTTCATTCATGTTGTAGCATGAATCAATACTTCATTTCCTATTATTGCAGGATAATATTCCATTGTATGGATATACCACATTTAACTATTGGATATTTGGGTTACTTCCAGATTTGGCTACTATGAGTAATGCTGCCGTGAACATTTGTGTGCACTTTTTTGTGGGAAGGTATGTTTTCACATCTGTTGGATGTATACCTAGGAGTGGAATGTCTGGATCACATATTTATCCTTTTGAGAAATGAGGTAGCATCTCTGGACTTCATTCTGCAAGGCAGAAATATTAGACCCACTGAACAACTCTTCAGCTCATTGGCGGACTCTTCAGAAGGGGTGTCCCAGAAGATGCAGGTTATGGACGCTTTCAGCTCTCATTTCTAAATTTGCTCATGAATTCATCTCACATTAGCCGAGGTCTCCCATGGGGTTAACCTGGAGACCTAGAGGCTGTAGGCTCAGAGACAAGTCTGCTAAGCCCCTAACCTTGAGAAGGTCCTCCACCCTCACTTCCCCTGACCCCATGTGGTAGGCAGAACTCCAAAATGACCCCCAATATTCCCACCCCCTTGTGCAATCCCCTCCCCTTGAATGTGGGCAAGACTTGAGAATAGGATGGGGTGCCATCCCCATGATTAGGTTACATTATATGCAAGGTGAAGGAATTTTGCTTGTGTAATTAAGGTCCCTAATAAGTTGACTTGAAGTTAGTCAAAAGGAAGATTATCCTGGGTGGGCCTGACCTAATCAGGTGATCTCTTTCAAAAGGGTCAAGAATCACTTCACACCAGTCAGAATGGAAAGTCTACAAATAATAAATGCTGGAGAGGATGTGGAGAAAAGGGAACCCTCCTACACTGTTGGTGGGAATGTAAACTGGTACAACCATTATGGAGAACAATACGGAGGTTCCTTAAAAAACTAAAGATAGAGCTACCGTATGATCCAGCAATCCCACTCCTGGGCATATATCTGGAGAAAACGCTAAGTCAAAAAGATACATCCACCCCAATGTTCATAGCAGCACTATTTACAATAGTCAAGGCATGGAAGCAACCTAAGTGTCCATTGACAGATGAGTGGATAAAGAAGATGTGGTATATATATTCAATGGAATATTACTCAGCCATAAAAAAGAATAAAATAACGCCATTTACAGCAACATGGATGGACCTAGAGATTATCGTACCAAGTGAAGTAATTCAGACAGAGAAAGACAAATATCATATGATATCACTTATATGTGGAACCTAAAAAAATGATACAAATGAATTTATTCATAAAACAGAAACAGACTCACGGACATAGACAACAAACTTATGGTTAACAAAGGGGAAAGATGGGGGGGAGGGGTAAATTAGGAGTTTGGGATTAACAGATACACACTACTATATATGAAATAGATAAACAACAAGGTCCTACTATAGCACAGGGAACTAAATTCAATGTCTTGTAATAACCTATAATAGAAAAGAATCTGAAAAAGAAAAAATATATGTATTGTATATAGATATGTAATACATATATGTGTGTGTATATATATATATATATATATATATATATATATATATATATATCTGAATCACTTTGCTGTACACCAGAAACTAACACAACATTGTAAATCAACTATACTTCAATTTTTAAAAATTAATTAATTTATTTATTTTTGGCTGTGTTGGGTCTTCGTTGCTGCACGCGAGCTTTCTCTAGTTGCGGCAAGCGGAGGCTACTCTTCGTTGGGGTGCACGGGCTTCTCATTGCAGTGGCTTCTCTTGTTGCGGAGCACGGGCTCTAGGCATGCGGGCTTCAGTAGTTGTGGCAGGCGGGCTCAGTAGTTGTGGCGCACGGGCTTAGTGGCGCCGCAGCATGTGGGATCTTCCCGGACCAGGGCTCGAACCCGTGTCCCCTGCATTGGCAGGCGGATTCTTCACCACTGCGCCACCAGGGAAGTCCTATACTTCAATTTTTAAAAAGAGGGTCAAGAAGTCAGAGAGACTCAAAGCAAGAGATTCTCCTGCTATCCTGAAGGAGCAAATTGCTCCACTGTAGAGAGACCCACGTGGTCAAGACCTAAGGGTGGTGGGGCTTCCCTGGTGGCGCAGTGGTTAAGACAAACACTCTACCTGCTCTTGAACAGTCAGCTTACATGCTTCTTCCTCCAGGAAGTCTTCCCTGACCCCCCAAGGCTGCATCAAGGATTACAGCTGTGCTTCCACCATGCCCTATAGGGCTCCCATTAGAGCACAGTCACCCTGTATTGCAATCAGCACATTGGTCGGACTCCCCCAGGAGAGCAGGAGCTGTTCAGGACAGGCATGTGTCTGGTTCACTTTGGTGTCCCCCAGAGCCCAGCCCTGGTAGACAGGAAGCTTCGGTTTACAGGTGCTGAATGAATGGATGGATGGATGGATGAAGGAATGAATGAATGACTCAGGGAATGAGTGGATACATATTGCAGGGTCCTTACCCCCTAGCAGTCCCTGCCCAACCACTCTCCCCGCCTCACATCCTGAATGTGCTTTTTCCCAGGTGCTTGAGTGTTTCTCATCAACAACAGCTGGGGCCTTTGTGTTTTCTCAAGAGGAACAGAGTGCTGGTGGCATGTTTTCCCGCTGTACCAGGAAGGGAAGATCAGCGTTTCTAAAACGTCCTCATTCAGGGTGAAGTGGAAATATTCCAGCTCTGGGGAGTCAGGTGGCCTGAGTTCCAATCTTTGCTTTGCCTTGCCTCCCTAAAGGACCCAGAACCAAATCGTTGTTCTCTCTGACCCTTCATCCTCTTGTCTAAAAAGGGACAGAGGGGTGCAGTTAGTGATCTCCCTCTGGATAGGATGCTCTAGGACCGTGATTCAAAAGCCACACTTCCAAGGAATTCTGGCAGGGCTCTTTTGGTGCCTGTGAAGCCCCCGAAATTATGTACAAAATTTTGTGGATATGGGTATTGTTTTCTGGGGGTTCATAGCTTTTATCTGATTCACAAAGGGATCCCTAATCCCCTACAAGAGTTACTTCTTTTTTTTTTTTTTTTTAATGCACATCTTGCAACTGATGCACATTTTCCCTTTATTCATACTATCTTTTACAAGAGTTACTTCTTATAAATGGATTTAGCAAAATCTCATTTGTGCTAATAAAAATAAAGGCCAAAAAGAAAAAAAGAAAAAGAAAAAAAAAAAAAAGCAAGGAAGAATATATAAATGCATAGGTAATATCTAAAGCAGGTTTTTCTCAGCCCCAGCATGAGTCACATCTTGGACCAGATCATTCTTTGTGGTGGGGGCCGCCCTGCGCATTGTAGGGTGTTAGGCAGCACCGCTGGTCCCACTAGATGCCAACAGCACCCCCTCCCCAGTTGCGACATCCAAAAATGTCCCCAGACATTGCCTGATGTCCCCTTGGGGCAAAATCACCCTGAGCAGGGAACCACTCATCTAGAAGAAGAAACTGATAACAATTTTTCCCTTTGAGGAACAAACCTGGGATTGAGAAAAAATGAAAAGAAAGTTATTTTTTTCTTTCTACACTTCTCTGCTGTTTAAATTTGAAAATCATGACTGCGTTACATTTATAATAAAAATGAGTTTATTGTTAAAATAAATTACCTCCATTCAAGGGACCACTACACAGCCATTGAAAAAATCAGGCAAATCTCTACATCTGATACATTACCTGCATGGCATGCAGCAGCCATGATTCAAACTTTTGCCCTCAAGACCCCTCTTTACACTTAAAAATTGTAGCAGACCCCAAAGAGCTTTTGTTTATGTGTGTTGTGTCTGTCAATATTTAACATATTCAAAATTGAAGCTGAGACGATTTTAAAATATGTATTACTTAAGTAAAATAATAAATTCATTGCATGTTTGCATAAACAAACTTCTTTTAGTGAAAAATAACTATTTCCCCAAAAAATATAGTGGTATCGGTTTATTTTTTTAACTTTTTAATATGTTATATTGGAGTATAGTTGATTAACATTGTTGTGTTAGTTTCAGGTGTATGCTTTATGTTTTTGAAAATCTATTCAGGGAATTCCCTGGCGGTCCAGTGGTTAGGACTCCGTGCTTTCACTGCCGAGGGCCCGGGTTCGATCCCTGTTAGGGAACTAAGACCCCACAAGCCTTGCAGCGCCGGGGTGGGGGGGTGGGGAGAAAGAAGAAAATCTATTCAATGTTTGGCCTAATAGAAGAAAGTTAGGTTCTCATATCTGCTTCTGCATTCAATCTATGGTGTTATCACCCATTGTGAAGCCTCCAAAAGCCTCTGGACTCTATGTACTCATGAGAGACTAAGAGTGAAAAAGGCAAATAATATCTAAGTATTATTATAAAAATGGTTTTGACCTTGTGGTGGCCACACTTTGAGAACCACTGATGCACAGTACTATTCTGTAAATGAAATGAGTACAAAACACTGTGTAAACATGATGATAGATAAAAAGATGAGATTGCGTGGCTTCAGTATACACGGAGGCATACACTTAGGGTTAAGTATCGGTAGGCTCAGGAGATTCCCAGGATTCAAATCTTAGCTTCACCACTTCCTAGCTGTATGACCAGGAGAAAGTTAATTAACCTCTCTGGGCCTCAGGATCTCATTTGTAAAATGGGGATGATAATATAATAAAAGCACTGACCTCCTTGGGTTATTCAATGTAAAGTGCTCAAGACTTGAATGCAAAGTGTCTGGCACATAGAAAACAGTACATTATGCAATTAATTTATGCAAACTATTATTATTAAGTAGCTTTAAAAAACATAAGGTAGGGGTTTCTCTGGTGGCGCAGTGGTTAAGAATCCGCCTGCCAATGCAGGGGACTCGGGTTTGAGCCCTGGTCCCGGAAGATCCCACACGCCGCGGAGCAACTAAGCCTGTGCACCACAACTACTGAGCCTGCGCTCTAGAGCCCGCGAGCCACAACTACTGAGCCCATACGCCACAACTACTGAAGCCCTGGAGCCCGTGCTCAGCAACAAGAGAAGCCACTGCAATGAGAAGCCCACGCACCGCAACAAAGAGTAACCCCCCCTCGCCCTAACTAGAGAAAGCCCGCCTGCAGCAATGAAGACCCAACTCAGCCAAAAATAAATAAATTAAAAAAAACAAAACATAAGGTAGAGTTATATAACTGATGCTAAATGATCTCCATAACACATGTGAAATTGGAGCGTACAGAACTATGTGCATACTATGATAAATGCTGTGTCAAATAAACATGTATGTGCTACAGATTCACCTGTGTGTGGATGTAAACACATACATATATGCTTAGATATGCATATAGTATTCTTGAAATTATACATTAAAAGATAATAATACCTTAGGGCGAAGGGTATTTCTGGATGTCAGGAGGTCAGAAGTAGGACAGACTTTTCGCAGCATTCCTTCAAAAAAAAAAAGATAAATCTTTAACTATGGAATCCCATTGTATTTTCAAAATGTAAAAAACAAAACCACCACCAAAAACACTAACTTAATTTTTTTTTTAAAGAACATAGACTTTAGGATTTTAAGTTGTTAAGTTCCAGGCAAAATCAGCAAATACCTCAGCACTTGCCCCACAACTGCTCATCCTGCACACAAGACAGACAGCACCAAACGATCAGAATGGCAGACAGCACTAGTCGATGGGGACATCCTTTCCCACTGAGCAGATGTTCAAATCCTTCTCAACACTGTGCTCCAAGAAGCCACTAGGAATCAGTTACTCTTGACAAAGAAGCTGAAACACATCTGCCATCCCAGTTCTCGGGCATGACCTCCAGAAATTCCTGAAATCATTGAAAATGACTCAGAGTATTTCCCTCAGGGAATCTGATCCTGCTGACTCTTAGTTCTCTCCCGCTAACCTATCCCCACCACTCTTCCTGTTCCAGAGGGATTTGGAGTCCTGCTAGCCCATCCCCCTCCTTTTTTACAGAAAAAGAAACTGAAGCTCCAGAGATTAAAAGACTTGCTCAAGGTCACAGAATGTGTTTGCATCAAATTCGAAGTCAGGTATAGCAGCTGAGAGAGGAGACTCTGGGATTAGAAAGGAATGGGTGTGAATTCTTTGCATCTTTCAAGCTGGGTGACCTTACCTCCCAAAGTCTCAGTTTCCTCATCTACAAAATGGGGCTCTTTGGAATGCCTAGCTCAGAGGATGTTTGGGAGAACCCAATGAGCTGGTAAATGAAAAGGGCTCAGCACAGTGTCTGACACCTAACAAGAGCTTGATCAATGTGTCTGTGGCCATTACTGTAGTGGTTGCAGAAGTTGTTCTGATTGCCCCCAAGAGACTAAATCTAGAAGAGGTGAAGAACCCAAGGGCTAGCACTGTGTTTCCTTTTTAATATAGTTCAAGAATAAGCTTATCTGGGACTTTCCTGCTGGTCCAGCGGTAAAGGATCTGCCTTCCAATGAAGGCGAGGCGGGTTCGATCCTTGGTCAGGGAACTAAAATCTCACATGTCACTGGGCAACTAAGCCCGCGCGCCACAACTGCTGAGCTCGAGCACCTCAACTAGAAAGCCCGCCTGCCGCAAACTAGAGAGAGAAAACCCACCACCGCAACTAGAGAGAAGCCCTCTCGCCGCAAGGAAATATACCGCATGCCTCAATGAAGATCCCGCCTGCTGCGACTAAGACCTGACGCAATAAAAAATCAATAAATAAAATAAAATAAAAAGTAATAAATTAAAAAAAAAAAAAAGCTTATCAAACATTCAGGCCGTTTTCAATCCCTCAGTGTAGTAGGTGAGATCACACATCTCAGAGACCACTTTGAGCCTCCATCCCTCACCTGTAAAACGTGTGTGTGCACGCACTGGCTCAGTGTGTGTGATAATTCCTACCTGCAGGGCTGCTGGGAACATCTCCTGAGATCATGGATGGGAGGAAAGTGTGTGGCTCATAGTAGGTGCAATAAATAGTAGCCGTTATCTCTTCACAGAGTGACCAGGCATTAGGAGAAGCCACTGCTCTCTGGTACAAAAGGGAGGAAGCTCAAGTTTTGGAACCAGCTGAACCTAGTCCCAACTCACAGCTCTGCCAAGTTCCACCTGTGTGACCCTGGGTGAGTCATCTCACCTCTATGGACCTAGCTGCAAAATGAGTCCAATAAACTCAACATGCAGGCTTGGGGAGAAAATTAAATGAAGCAAGTACTTCCCTGGCGGTCCGGTGGTTAGGACGCCACCACCCTTCCACTTCAGGGGGCACAGGTTCGATCCCTAGTTGGGGAACTAAGATCCTGCATGCCTGCGCAGCGTAGCCAAGAAAAAAAAAATTTTTTTTTAAATAAATAAATGAAGCAAGGAAGGTGAGTAATAGTAACTGTTCTCTAAGTGGTCATTGTGATACCGAGAGTTAATTTTTATTGATCCGGACCTGTGTCATTTGCTGTCCGACACGCTTTACATGGACTGAATTATAAAGTGAGGCTGTTAATTACAATGATTAAGCAATTTAACAAACAACCATCTAATCTTATTTTGTACAACTCTAGCCACCGCCTCTCCCCCACCCCGCCAGGGTGGAGACCTGGACCCGTCCTCTGTATCCAATGCCCTCCCCCTGGGCAGGCAGAGACGTGTTTGAAATAAAGTTTATTGAAGTTTCTGTCGGTATTTACATATGATACACGGTAAATAACAGAGCCAGGCCCCCCACCCCACCCCTTCCCCACCCCCAAAGTCCCCCTCCCCCCAGCCTCGTTAAAAATCGCTGCGTAAAGACAGGTTAACTGCTGCGGTCCCCCCTCCCCCCTCCCCCCTAAGATGCAAACTAAAAGCCCCCGTCCCTCCCCTGCCCCCCTCCCCCCACCCAGGGGGCCTTTCTAGTTCCGTGTACAACACTGTGCTACCTCGCCCCTCCTCCCCTAATAAGGGGGTGGGTGAGTTTCTGGTGACCCCCATCTGTCCAAGGGGGCGAACGGACCCTTGAAAGAGGCCAGAGTTGGGGGTCTGAGATGGGAAGGGGGACTTCAATGAGGGGGAGGGCCAGAAAATGGAAGACTTCGAGGTTTGGGGGGTGTCGACCCCCGCTACTGCCTCTCCCTCCCCCGACGGGGCCTCGAGGGGGAAGAGGCGGGCACAGGCGTGGAAACGGCGTGGAGGAATTCCCTCCACCCTAGGGTCTCCATTCTTGTCGCGTGGTATGTGGGGCTGGATGCACCGACGGCCTTTGGATGAGCGGGTGAAGAGGAGGCCGGGAGACAGAGGAAGGAAGAGAAGCCAAGGTCAGCTGAGAGAGCAAGAAGAGCCGTTAGAGAGAGCCCTCGAAAAGGCAGGTAACCTTCAGAAGGCCGAGAAGCGCCCAGCAGGTGAGAAAGAATGGGGTCTCCCGTGGGTGGGGGAGTGGGGGAGGGGACACCATACCTGCGGCCTCCAGCCCCACCCCGGCCGCACTACACCCGAGGACCACTAAAGTCCGGAGGTGAGACTGGGCCGGGAAGGAGAGAAGTCGGGGCAGAGAGCAGAAGAGGATGCTTGGCATTTCTGGCGGCAGCTGGAACCTACTCTCCTGCCCAGAGCCTCTGCAGCGAGGCGGAAGGCTGGGGGATCGTTCGCGGAGGTGGGCGCGCTCGGCCGCTCGGCCTGAGGAGCGGAGGAACCTGGGAGGCGGTACTAGGCCTGGAGGGGAGTGGCCTAAGGAAAGGGGGCGGGTCATCTAGAAGGAGGCGTCATCTGCAAGTGGAAGGGACCAATGAAGTGGAGCGGTCAGGAAAGAGGGCGGGGTTATGGCGACGGGGCGGGGCCACTGGGAAGAGGGCGGGGCTAACGCGTGCGCAGCGTCCTCCGGGTTGGGACGAGGAGTCCCGAGGACTTGAGGGGGAGCTGCGTTGTGGGGAGACCCGTGAGGAGTAGGAGGAAGAGGAGGAGGAGGAAGAGGAGGAAGAGGGGCTCCCCGGGGGCGGGGCCTCAGCAGGGCGAGGTGGAGATGTGCAGGTGGTCCGGGTACTTGATGGCTGGAGGGTAGTTCTGCGTCATCTGGATGGATACGTCGCTAGAGATGTCGGAGGGGCTGCGGCCGCGGCGCCACGCCTCGGGCTGCAGAAACTGGCCCGAGTAGTCGGAGCAGTCGCTGAGACGCGGGCGGTAGAAGGCCGGGTGCGGACGGTACATCTCCTCCTCCGCGTAGCGCTTGGTGAACAGGTACACGGACATCACGCCAGCTCCCTGTGGCAAGGCAGGGTCAGAGTCGCAGAGGCTGGCCCCGGGCTCCCTCTGACCCCGAAACTCGAGACCCCCAGTCCCTCCTCTGCCAGGACCCAAGATTCCAGGCCTCCAGCTTCCTCCTTTCCCAGAACCCAGGAATTAGGGCCCCAGTCTCCTCCTCCCCAGGATCCCGGGAGTTGGAGCTCCCAGACCCTCCGCCTCCAGGACCCAGGGGTGAGGACCTCAGCCACCACCTCCTTTTAATTCAGAGTCTACACCCACAGCCTCCTTTTCCTCCTGCCCAGGAATCATGCCCTCCCCCCCCAACCCCCCCCCCATTCAAAACTCTAGAGTCTGGGCCCCACAGACATCACCTCTTTGAGTAGGAAGGAGGAAGCTGCGAAGGCAAAAGACCACCCGTAGCGATAGTGGAAATACTGCTCGGAGCTGCTGGGCCTGTTCATGACCTCGTCGTTGATGCTGGAAATGTAAAGAACCAAGCCCACCACCAAGGAGAGGCCTGGGGGAGCAGAGGGGTGCCCTTGGTCCATTAGCAGTGGACCCCTTTCCCCAGCCCCAGGCCCCCTGCATCTCACTGCCATCCTCTCCCCTCTCCCCCCTGCTCTACCCTGGACTAAATTCCATCCTTTGAAGTTCCTTGTGTGCTGGGCCTCGGCTGGGTGCAGGGAGCCCAGAGATAAATCAAAAGCCTCCTCTCCCCTCCCACCCGCATCCCTCATCTGCCATCCAGGAGCTCACAGTGCAATTGGGGCAGGCAAACATGAACACTGATCAACAGTCACATCCGTGGTGACATGTACTGTAAAGAAAACAGGAGCACAGAGCTCTGTGGGTCCAGAAGAGGCAGCAAACCCACCTGGGGCAAGGGTGGAGGGAGTCAAGGAAAGCTTCCTGGAAGCATGACTTTGTCCAAGTCCTAAAGGATGAGGCCCAGGGAAGAATTAGGGTTTACCATTATACCACTCCAGCCAGGGCAGAGGGAACAGCATGGGCAAAGAGTTGGAGGGGGAACAATGAACTGATCCATCCATGTAGCTAAAACATGGACCACAGCCACAAGAAATGAGGCCAGAGAAGGGGGCAGGGGCATTGCCATGATGAGGCTCGAATGCCAGGCTGAGGAGCTTGGCATCAATGCCAAGGGCGCTAGGGAGCCATGGATGGTCTGAAGCAGAGGAAGGACAAGGCCAGGTCGAAGTGTTAGAAGATCCTTTTGGGGCTGATTGGTTCTGGGAAGAGACTGGAAGGGAGAAACTGGATATCGTGATATTCCAGGGGGAGGAGGAAGCTGTAGAGATCATAATAGCAACAACAACAACACCAATAGCAATAATAATAATAGCAACTGCTTATATAGGTCTTGCTCTGAGCTAGGCACCATTCTCAGTGTTCTATATGCACTAACTCATTCAAACCTCACCACACTTTCAAATTGGTACCATTTTTATCTCCATTTACAGCTGAGGAAACAGAGGCACATGGAGAAGGTGGAGAGGAGAGGTCTGATTTGAAAAATTTTAAGAGGCAACTATCACTTCTTCAAGATGAACTTTCTTTTAAACAGTAGCCATGCAGAGCGATAGCATAGCCATACATAGGGTGGCTTAAAGAGGCTATAAAATCCCTCCCCCCAGATTAATCCAAGTAATCCTCATCAGCATCTTCCCCTAGAATCCTACAAATAAACACCTGTGTGCCCATCGCACCCAGAATAAATCTAAATTCCTTCCACTGCCTGCAAAAGAGGTTAGCAAACAATGCCTGCCCAGGGCTAAATCCAGCCCACCTCCTGTGTTTGTATGGCCTACTAGCTAAGAATGGCTTTTATATAATTAAATGGTTGAAAAAATCAAAAGAAGACTATTTTGTGGCACGTAAAAAGTATATGAATTTCATTTGGCAGTTCCTCAAAGTGTTAAAGATAGAATTACCATATGACCCAGCGATTCCACTCCTAGGTATTTACCCAAGGGAACTGGAAACATATGCTCACACAAAAACTTGTGCATGAATGTTTGCAGCAGCATTATTCATAATAGCCAAAAAGTGGAAACAACCCAAATGTCTATCAACTGAATGGATAAACAAAATGTGGTATAGCCATATAAAGGAATACTATTCAGCCAAAGAAAGGAATGAAGTACGCATTTATACTACCACATGGATGAACCTAGAAAAATGTGCTAAGTGAAAGAAGCTAGATGCATAAGACCACATATTGTATGGTTCCATTTATATGAAATGTCCAAAACAGGCAAATCCATAGAGATAGAAAGTGGATTAGTGAGTGGTTGCCGGGGAGTGGGGTGGAGGGGGGATTATGATTAGCTGTTAAAGGGAGTGAGGTTTCTTTTTGGGGTGATGAAAATGTGGTAAAATTAGGTAATGGAGATGGTTGCACAACCTTGTGAACATACTAAAACTGCTGAATATATGAACTTTATGTTATGTGAATTATAATATCTCAATTTAAAAAGCATATGAATTTATAATTTCAGGGTCCATAAATAAACTTTTGTTGGGACACAGACACGCCCATTTGTTTACATTTAGCCTATGGCTGTACCGGCAAAACTGAGTAGTTGCGGCAGAGACTGTATGGCCCGTAAAGCTGAAAATATTTGTTATCTGGTATTTTACAGAAACATGTTCCTGACCCCTGGCCTGCAATGCCTGCAAAGTCACCTGCCAAACTCATCTCCAGCCATTTCTCCTTGCACCTGCTACTTAGATGGCACTCTTGCTTGAACACAAGCTCATTTCTGCCTCAGGGCCTTTGCTCTCCCTGTTCCCTTGAACTGGAATGCTCTTCCCCCAGATTTCCACGTCTCTCTCTGTCACTTCATTTATTATTATTATTAATTATTATTTTGGCCGCGTAGCATGTGGGATCTTAGTTCCCCGACTAGGGATAGAACTTGCACCCTCTGCAGTGGAAGCACAGCATCCTAACCCCTGGTATCTGTCACTTCATTTAGATCTCTTATTCCTTGTCACCTCTTTAGAAAGGACGTCTATGATCTCCTTGTTTTAAAAAATTGCCCCTTCACTCAGAATTAGAGAAATGCAGGTGAAAACGATGAGGACATAGCATTTCTCATCCATCAGATCGTCGAAAGTTAAAAAGCTTCACAACAGACTCTTTGTGAGGCAGGGAAATGGAAGCTCTTATATATTGCTGGTGGGGATGCAAAATGAATGGTGCAACCTCTATGGAGGGGAGTTTGGCCATGTCTAACAATACCACACATATATTTATCCTTCAACCCAGCAATCCCACGTCTAGAAATTGACCCTGAAGATACCTGTCCAACAGTATGAAAGCACATATGTACAAGTTAATTCACTGCAGCATTATTCATAATTGCAAAATATTAAAAATGACCTAGATGCCCTTACATAGAGGATTAATGGAATAAACTATAAAACATCACATAACAGAGTACTGTGCCACTATGAAAGGACAATGAGGAAGATCTCTAGGAACAGATACGGAGTTCAGTGATAGTTCCAGACCATATCACTAATTTTTTAAAAAGAGTATACAGAATGCTAGCTTTTCAGCCCAAAAAAGGTACATAAAATACATATATGCATCTGCTTATTTTTACAAAAAGAGACATAGGAGGGGAAACAAACATGAAGTTGATTACTTTAGGTAGGTGAGAACAGAAGGAAGAGATGGGAAGGAAGTGGCACTCCTCTGAGTATATATTTTTGCATAATTTTGACCTTTGGAACTATGCTAATATTTTATATATTCAAAAGATAAAATCAACAAGGATCTGGGGCTTCCCTGGTGGTGCAGTGGTTAAGAATCTGCCTGCCAGTGCAGGGGACACAGGTTCGAGCCCTGGTCCAGGAAGATCCCACATGCCGCAGAGCAACTAAGCCCGTGCGCCACAAATACTGAGCCCGCGTGCCTAGAGCCCGTGCTCCGCAACAGGAGAAGCCACCACAATGAGAAGCCTGTGCATCGCAACAAAGAGTAGCCCCCACTTGCTGCAACTAGAGAAAGCCTACGCGCAGCAACAAAGACCCAATGCAGCCAAGAATAAAATAAATAAATTGATTAAAAAAAAAAAAAACAAGGATGGGGAAAACAACTAAAATTGAATACAAACAAAAATAAATTAAGCTAATTTATATCAGATGAATAATACCACCACAGGAGGGGGGAAAGTAGTAATCCAAGTAACTTTTGGGCAAAGTACTTTGAATATATATCTCAGTTTAAAGACAAAAAGGTCTGTGAAGAAATCTGTGAACGGTCTGTGAACCGTATTTAGTAGATTTTTATTGGGAGTGGTGTAGGGGTAGCAGTACTTAAGTTATTCTGTGTGAATAGTAGGGCTGAGCAAATGTGCAAATATACTGATGTTTTGGGGAGGTGGAGATCTCATTCTGAAAGAAGGAAGATACAAATCAGAATGGGGTAAGTCAAGAAAGACCCTTGTGGTGTCAGTACAAACTCCTGTTTTACAAATATATGTAATTTCCCAGCTCGTATCCTGAAATATCCTAGGAGCAGTGACACCCCAGCGGCAATGAGCACACCTAGCACCCAGATTTTGGTCTCTACTGTCACCCCCACTACATCAGGAGCTAGGAAGAAACAGCTCATTTGAAGCCTGAGGCAGGGGCAGTAAAAGTGTACTGGTACCACAAAATAAGGACGTACTCAAAAAAAAAATGTTGGAGACATGTCAAAAAAGGACACAGGAACTCATCTGAAGGAGGTTCCTGATAGCCCAACTGGGGACAATCTGAACATCAAAATGAATACTAAAAGTAATGGCATACAATACACTGAATTTTTTAAAAATGTGAATCCATACTGATATATTCTTTAAGGAAATAAATAATAAAAGAAAAGAGAAAATTTGGGAATTCCTTGGCAGTCCAGTGGTTAAGACTCCACACTTTCACTGCTGAGGGGCTGGGTTCAATCCCTGGTCCGGGAGCTAGAATCCCACAAGCCACGTGGCCAAAAAAAAAAAAAAAAATTTTCTTTTCGGTGACATCCATGTAGATAGAACAGCAGAGTTAAGAAAACACCATTTTGCAACCCTTGTAGTAATATTAGGATTTAGGCAAGCGTCGTCGACAGCGGACATTAAATCACTGTATGACAGAATCTCCTCATGGAATATCTATTAATTACAAAGAGATTTTTGAAAACTTCCTTTATCATAAAGGAACCTGACAGATACCATCTGAACCAAGAAACCAAAGCTAACATCACCAATAATGGGGCAAACGGACACCCCGACCTCTTGATGTGATCGTGACACTACTTCGTTTATGTAGTGTCCCTGCTGGTAATTTGTAACATGGATCCACTCCTGTGGAAACTGTGGGGTGTTCTACAAAACACTGGCTGCATTCTTCAAAAACACATCAACATGAAAGATTTTTTTTTAAAGGTACAGGAACTATATAAAAGATGAAAGGAGGCGAAAGAGACACAGCAAGGAAATACAGAACTGGATCCTGAATCAGGGGGAAAAACTGACTATAAAAGGCAGTGTGGGGCTTCCCTGGTGGCGCAGTGGTTGAGAATCTGCCTGCCAATGCAGGGGACACGGGTTCGAGCCCTGGTCTGGGAAGATCCCACATGCCGCGGAGCAACTGGGCCCGTGAGCCACAACTACTGAGCCTGAGCGTCTGGAGCCTCTGCTCCGCAACAAGAGAGGCCGCGATAGTGACAGGCCCGCGCACCGCGATGAAGAGTGGCCCCCACTCGCCGCAACTGGAGAAAGCCCTCACACAGAAACGAAGACCCAACACAGCCAAAAATAAACATAATAAATAAATAATAAATAAAAATTAAAAAAAAAAAAAAAAGGCAGTGTGGAGACAATTGGTGAGATCTGAATATGAACTGCATATCAGCTGTAATGCTGTATAAGTGTTAAACTTCCTGAATTTGATGATTGTACTGTGGTTAGGAAAGAAAATGCACTTGTGCTTAGGACATAATTGCTGACGTATTTAAGAGTGAAGTGTTTGCAATTTATGTTCAGGTGGTTATATATAATATAATATAATATAAATTACATAATATATACATATATAGATATATACACATAAGATACACAGAAATACAAATGTGGAAAATGTTATAAATTGGTCCCAGTGAAGAATATATGAGAGTTCCTTGTATAATTCTTGCAACTTTTCTGTATGTTTAAAATTTTTCCAAAGCAACACATTTTGAATAAAATGGACATCCCCAAACAGGACTTTTCCCCCAAGGTACAAAAATGTTACCCTGCAAATGACTTATTCATTGTAAAGAGAAAAATGTACCTTTTCAATGGAGAGCTCTAATGATCACCCCCTTTACCAAGGGTTCAAACTTTGTTCCACTACTGGTAGGAACAACTTGACATTATTTGCTACCTGAAGTGATGGGCTATAAAGAACATGGCACCACCTCTAAATCTTGCCAAACATATTTAACCAGAATCTAATCAAGTCTCTACCCTGGACATAACTTCCAGGCTACAGAAAATACAAAGAAAGAGGAACAAATCAAATGATGCCACAAGGAAACAATCAAATAAATGTGGGATGTGGGGTGTTCTACAAGACACCCTATCCTGCAGATTTCAAAATGACAATGGTATGAGCCAAGCTGTAATACTTAAGCAAGTGACTGATCTTAACGTCTCAAAAAGAGACACAACCAGATAGCATTAGGTCTCCTGATGCAATACAGTAGGACATAATAGCACCACCTATCTATGAAGTATTTTATCCCCTCCCCCCCCCAAAAAAAATCAAACCTGGATCTGATCTACAGTTTTACAGGAAAACACAGGATGGATGAGCATATTAAATCACAAAAACACAATTAGAAAGATCTAGAGTGTGGGAATTCTATGAGACAAATGACTACATTTCTTCAACAAATAAATGGCAAGGAAAAAAATAGAAGGAGAAGGACTGTTATAGATTAAAAGAGGCTTCAGAGATCTATCAACTAAATGCACAAGTGGAACTTGGATCCTGGTCTGCAAGAAACTAATGGTAAAAAAAAAAGGCATTTATGAGACAAGTGGGGAAGTTGAACACTAACTAGATATTAATTTATATTAAGCAGCTATTCTTAATTGTTTGGGCATGACAGTGGCACTGTGGCTAGTTAAATAACCAAGTACTAATTTCTCAGAGATATACTGAAATATTTGTGGATAAAACGATTTAATGTTTGAGACCGACTTTAAAATCATGTAGTGAAGTACAGAAGGGAGGTATGGCAGTATGACTAAAAAAAGATTCACCATATGTTGATAATTGTTGAAACTGAGTGAAGGGTACATGGCAAATTATACTATCCTTTGTATATTTTTATAATGAAATATATTTTAAAAGTCAGTGTGTAAAAAAATGTAGTATGGGAACTATTCTAGACTAAAAGAGAATTAACTAAATGCTATGCATAAACAGACTGAATCCTGGTTCTGGGGGAAAAGCTATAAAAGGCATTCTTAGAACAACTGGGACAGTTTGAAAATGTAATGAATTATATTATGGAATTATTGTAAAATTCCTAGACTTGATAATGGTATTGTAGTTATGTAGAAAATGTCATTACTCTTAAGAGATGCATATTAAAATGTTTAGAGGTGAACAATCATGATGCCTGCAACTTACTTTCAAACGGTAAAGCCAGAAACAAACAAACAAAAACCAAACTGTGTGTAAAGAGAGAGACAGAATATGGCAAAACTTTAGCAAAATGCAAGTATCTATGTGGATCTAGGTGGAAGAAGTACCAGTGTTCACCGTACTATTCTATAGATTTCAAAGTTTTCATTAAAAATTTGGAGTGATTGAGGTAAGATTAAATAATGACGTTCCCATCAATCTCCTTCCCCTTAACTGTTTTATTTATCTTTGTTGCACTTATCACTACCTAACATTATATTTTCTATCTATTTGTAGTCTTTTAGTCATGAATCTCCTCCACTTCCTCGAGGATGTTTGAAACTAGTCTACCTTGTTTCCTACTGCATTCCTAGCATCTGGTGCAAGATCCAGCACATAATAAATACTAGTTGAATGGATGAATATACTTGCCATGCAACTGGAACTTCTAGCTCGTTAGCCGCTTTTCCCTTTTAAATCCACTCTAAATCCCCATTCCTCTGTCTCCTTTAAGAATTAGCCTTTGCTGAACTTCCATAGCACTTTCAACTTCTGGTATTGCATAATTTTGATGTTCCAGAAGAGGGGGCCCATGAAGTGTTACATGGTGAAGGCATCTGCTATAGGTCTTGAAAGATGAACAGGTTTATAGGAAAAGAATACCTAGGGAATTCCCTAGCGGTCCAATGGTTAGGACTAAGTGCTTTCACTGCCAGGGGCCCAGGCTCAATCCCTAGTCGGGGAATTAAGAGCCCACAAGCCATGCGGCATGGCCAAAAATAAATAAAATAAAGGCAATGCGTGACTGTAAACGAGATCCTTAAAAAAAAAAAAAAAAAAAAAAAAAAAGGAAAGAAACAATACCTAAAGATCCTTTAAAAAAAAAAAGAAAGAAACAATACCTAAATAAGTCCAGAAACCACACTGGCTAGACTACCCTAGTCAAATGCAGGGGAATCCTCTTGATTCCCAGTCCCCCATCCAAGAAGGATGGTCCATCATCAAGTAATGTCTGTTTTACTTCCTGAATCTCTCAAAATCTAAACCCATTTTTTGCATCCCCAAGTCCAGCTAAGGCTTATTCCCTAAGCCTGTCCCACTGCCTACAAATCTGTATCCCCCTGTTTTAGATACTGGTTCTTTCTAAAACCCATACCTGCTAACCACTCCTGCCTCACCTCAAGTCCCATGTTTCACATTTCAGTTGTAAATAACAAACATTCTCCATGCAGAGAGTCAGGAGCAGGGTTGATGAGAAGGAAACAAATATTTCCAAAGAGAAAGAGCTTTTGGTTGTTGTTTTTCACCCTTGTTGTTGTTTTTAGTAATTGAAAGTTATCTAAAAACAATGTCAAAAGGTAAGTTATTCTTGTCATTCTTTCTCCTTCCTGGTCATTTTACAGTGGCTCTGGTTCTCTAAAAAATAACGTTCTTTTCCCTTTTTTCTCCTTCTCTCTTTTTCTCTCTCCCTTCCCCCTTCCCTGCTCTGTAATCCAACTCTCTCCCTCCCCCCTCCACTACATCTGCTTCAGAATACTTAGAGCACAGTAGGCAAGAATCACCTACATTCCAAGCTGAATAGGAACAACCTGGCTTTAGAACAAAGAGTTTCAGGACCACGGAGAGCTACACAGCTGGCTACCTCTGTCTTAGCTGCTTTCTAGGGTCTTAACACATGCTGTGAATTCCATCTCTGTACAAGGCACTTTTCTCTCTTCACTTGAAAAACTTCCTCTCGCCCTTTCTGCATCATCAATTTAGATGTCACCTGCTCTTGAAGTTGTGGTCGTTCCCACCCTTCCCACCACCTTATTGTGTCAGCTTAATGCATCTGCACTTTTCCCAGAATGCCCTGAGCTGTCTTTACCATGCATCCCTTCTACAAATATTTCATTGTGGACTTTGTGCCAGCAACTCATCTAGGCTCTGAAGATACTAGCAAGAGCATGTCCCTGCCTTCTGGAGATTACATTCCAGTAGAAGGAGACAGAAAATGAATAAGACGACAATAGCAATAAGTGCTATGAAACAAATATAAAATAGGGAGTGTGATGGATAGTATAGTGGGGGCAAAGCAACATGGGGTACCATTGTCAGAGAAAGAAACTCTGAAGAGGGAAAGTTGGAGTCTTTGAGAATTAGGGGGAAGAGACTTCCAAACATGGAGGGCTCATGAGTGTAAAAGTGAGGTTGAGATGATCATTTTTGAGGAATAGACTGAGGCCAGTGCAGCTGAAGTTACAAGCAATGGAGAGAGTGTTAGTGAGTTAGGTAATGAGGCCAGAGGTCTGAACAGTAGCCAAATCATGGAAGACCTTGTAAGCCAGCACGAGGAGTTGGGATGTATTCTAAGCGCAATGGAAATCCATTAAAGGGATTTAAGTGTTGTGTGACAAGCACTGATGCACGTGTAGCTGGGAGCTGTTTTGTGACTGCCTGTAGACCGCCATGCATTCCAATATACATTAGGTGCAGACAAATACTGTTTGATTCCACTTATACGAGGTCCCTAGAATAGTCAAATTCATAGAGTCAGAAAGTACACTGGTTGATGCCAGGGGCCAGGCAGGGGTTGGGGAGGGGGAATGGAGAGTTATTGTTTAATGGGGACAGAGTTTCAGTTTAGGAAGGTGAAAAATTTGGGAGATGGATGGTGGTGACAGCTGCACAACAATGTGAATGTACTTAGTGCCACTGAACTGTACAATTAAATATGGTTAAAATAGTATGTTTTATATTATGTGACTTTCACCACAATAAAAAAAAAAAAAAAGATTCAGTATGTCACCAGTGCCCAGCACAGGGCGTGGCATGTAAGATGTCTCTGTAAATGTTTGATGAGTGAATGAATGAATGAGCAGATGCATAGAGCATGATTGAAGGTCAGGGGTTAATATGAGCCATGCATGGGAAGCATGCCTCTTATGACCTGGAAAAAGAAAATCAATGTCACTCCAGCCTCCTCCCCTTCTCTCACCAACCATATCCAGTCAGTCATCTGGTTCTATTGATTCTTCTGTCAATATCCTTCTCTCTCAAAGCCATCCGGTCACCTTTATCCTTCCACACCCCCTCCCAGCTCAAACCTTATCTGCTATTGCCTGGACCACTGCATAAACGTCCTCCTCTGTTTGCCCATTTCCAGTCTCTTTCCTTCTAGTCCAAGTCCCTGAGGGATCTCTAACGTCCAGGTGTGACCCTATCCCTTTCCTGCCCCAGCCCTCTCACCACTTTCTCCAAAATTGAATGCCAACTTCACCATTTACCCGACCTCGGGCAACTCTTGTCTCTTTCTAAGTCTCAGTTTCCTCACTGGGAACATGAGGTGGTTGGACTAGAGCATTCCATTCCAAGATCTAAGATGTTGTTGGTACTATTTCCATTCTTCCCCCCCCCCCTTTTTTTTTGGCCCCATCACGCAGCATGCAGGATCTTGCTTCCTAGACCAGGGATCGAACCCGTGCCCCCTGCAGCGGAAGTGCAGAGTCTTAACCACTGACCACCAGGGAAGTCCCCCTTTCCTCTCTTTTAATCTCCTTTGTCTTTATGATTTTTAACTGTGGTGGGGCAGCAGAGCGCCAGGGTGAAAGTCTGGGTTGGAATCCTGCTTCCACTATGGAGCAACTTAACTTCTGAGTGCTTCTGTTTCCTCAAGTGGAAAATGGGAATGATAATAGCATCTGCCTTATGAGGGGAAGAAAAAGAAATAACTTAATTTGCACAAAGCACTTAGAACTTCCCCAAACCATGGCACTCAATAAAGTGTTTATTATAACGGTTGTTGTTGCTACTACTGCTATGTATGAATGTATGTGTGTACGTATTTATTTAAAATTACCACGTGTTGAATACTTACTGCTATAGACCAGGCACTGGGTTGGCCCTTCACATCCGTGATCTAGACCAGGGGTCAGAAAACTACTCTTTGTCCTGCTGCCTGTCTTTGTATGGTTTGCGAGCTAAGTGTGGTTTTTACACTTTTTTAATGGTGGGGGAAAAAAAACAAAAGAAGAAGAATATTTCATAACCCATAAAAATTACACTGAATTCAAATTTCAGGGTCCATAAATAGGATGATTGGAACACAGCCAGGCCCACTGCTTCCCCTCTGGTTGCTTTGGCACTCCAACCCTATGACTCACAAAGCCTGAAATATTTACTATTTGGCCCTAAGCGAAAAGTTTGCTGACCCCTGAACAAGACTGGTCCTCTCAACAGCTCCAGAAAGGAAGGCTGTAACTCACACACTGAGTAAGTGGTAGGATGTTAACCCAGGTCTTTCTAGGTTCACAGGAGCACGTGCCTTCAGCCACTGCACCCTACAACCTTTAAAGCACACAACTGGATACTTTGGGTGGGGTGCATAGGTCATAGTCTATGAAATGAAGTTCATGAAGTGAAGGTTCAATCCCCCCCATTACTCTATTATTACATCAGAGGCCTGACTTCCAGCCCTGAAGGCACCATTGATCCTCAGCTTGACCTTGGGAAGTCAGGTCCTGATGCACTGGTCCTGATGCAAATCAGGTCCGTGAGCATGGCTTTTGGGAAGAGAATATCCTCGGTTCTAATGCCAGCGCTGCCATTTACCAGCTATGTCACCTCTTTTGTTTCACCTTCTGTGAACCACGAACAACGGGATTTTCCTTCTAATGTTTCAGGTGGGTTGAATAAACGTTCCCATGCTCCTTACCCTTGCCCCACTTTCTGTCTCTCTAGGCCACTATTTTTCCATCTGACACTCTGGGATGGAGATATTCTACGTGTCTTATTTTAGCTCTGTGTCTGGCTCTACATGCTGTGATTCAAATTTGCACAGAGGTTGCACCCTGGTTTCCCTGGGAAAAGGTCTCGTCAGGTTAGGTTGGAAACACGGGGGAGGTTTAGCCTGGAGAAAGCTGGGTGAGGAACAGGGAGGAGACTGGGGGAGAGGATATTTGAAGATCTGTCTTCAATTATTTGCAGAGCCAACTCAAAAGAGGCAGCCGAATGTGGGCCCAAAGGGACAGAATAGAAACGAGACATACAGCGGGGTTTGTTCATAAAATATCAACTGAATTAAAAGGGCCCGAATGGAGTTTAATTAAATCATGTTGAATTAATTCGAATTGAACTGAAGAAATGAGTCAGAATAGATTGGGGTTAGTTGGGCCAGATTGATGGAGTTAAGTGTGTCAGAGCTGAGGTGATCTGGGCTGACCTGAGCTGAGTTGGACCTAATTGGACTGGATTGAGCTGAAATTTGGAGGAGGGTAACACTTCAGAAACAGCTCTACTCTCTCTACTGAGCTCTGCTCTGGAGCTCAGGACACATGGGTCCCTGGGGAGCCAGCATTACGCTGGTATCTTAGGCAACTCCCTGCACAATTTCAGGCCTCGGTATCCCCATGTTATCAAATGAGTGCTAATAATAACTCCCGGGCAGAGATGTTATGAGAAGGTTATGAGATCACTCATGCAAAAGAACCCTGAATCTCAAAAGAAACAAGAACTATAAACAAACGTTGAACTCTAGCTAATGACACGCATGGTGAAGAATTTAGGGCAAAGTGTACTGATGCCTGCAACTCACTTGGAAATGCATTTTAAAATGATAATAAGACTGATGGATGGGTAGAGAGACAGATGGACAGATACAGGATAAAGCAAGTCCTGTGGTATGGTAATGGTCGACTGTAAGTGGTGGGCACAGGGTTCTTTCGACTTTTCTGATTGAAAAATGTTCAAGTAAAATGATGCACAGAACATAAAGAGCCTTGTAATCTGTTAATTGCTAAAACATCAGCAGTGGTTAAAAATACAGCCTCTGGAGGCGAAATGCGTGAGTTTGAATCCCATCTCTGCCTCTCACTGGTTGTATGGCCCTGAGCAAATGACTTCATTTCTCTGAGTGTTTGTTTCCATATCTGTAAAATGGGGCTATTAATAGCATTTACCTCACAGGGTTGTTGTGAGTATCAGAACAGAGCCTGGCACCTGATTAGCACCCAACAGGCATTCGCTGTGATTTGGCGGCTAGCTCCATTTCACAGAGAAGGAAGGTGGGGCTCAGAGAGGTTCTGCAACTCCTCCAGGATTACACAGCAAGGAAGTGGCTTTCCTACTGGAAGACGAACCCCAGGTTCCTGGAACCTAAAATAGTCCCGCGGCCTGTAAGTCTTTTCCTTGGGCTTACCCGATAGGATGAAGAAGATGCCAGAAACGAAGGCCAGAATGGTCCTCTGTGGGCGGATGTGACCGATGTTGCTGATGACGAAGGCGGTGAACACGAGGAAGAGACTGACCATGGGGAAGGGGGTGGCTGTGCGCACTGTCTCTGGGGGAGGGGTAAGAAGAAAGACGGGGGTGAGGGGGGGACTCTCCAGGAGGACACCTCCCCATTCTCCTGACCTCTCCACTTCCACCCCCCATCTCCCCGCCCCGCCCCTGCTCTTTTATGTGGCTCCTCCCCTTTCTGAAACGTCCACTGCTGGCCCCACCCCTTCACACAGGCCACACCTCCTTTGGTTTGACCCCACCCCTTACTTATTGACTCCACCCACTTCCCAGGCCCCACCCCTTCAACCTGGCCCCTCCTCCTTACCCAACCACTCTGCCTGCTTTCAAGTCTCCACTCCTTCCCTCCCACCCCACCCCTTCTCTGGTCCTACCCTTTCTCCCAGGACCCGCCCTGTCACCCTGCCCCC
The DNA here is from genome assembly GCF_965194805.1 of Balaenoptera borealis. Taxonomy (NCBI): domain Eukaryota; kingdom Metazoa; phylum Chordata; class Mammalia; order Artiodactyla; family Balaenopteridae; genus Balaenoptera; species Balaenoptera borealis. The sequence continues at coordinate 65,457,497 of NC_138878.1, forward strand.
TTGTTGCTTAACTCTCCCCACCCCCCTGCTTCCCCTCACTCAGAATATTCTCCGTGTTTTCCGTCACCAGGTTGATCTCCGGTTCAAGGAAGTATTCTGAGGCCACGCAGCGACCCTTTTCCCGGCCTGAGGGGAAGATAAGAAGGCAGGGCTGGATGAGAGGCTCCTGAGCTCTGGAGAGGCAGTCAGGGGCAGGACGCACAGCAGAGAGACCCCAGGATGGGAATGTGAGGCTTAATCCAAGGGTCATGGTCTGTACTACTCTTAGGGGGTCGCAGAAGGGGGTGGGCAGGAGTCCGAGGGCTCCTATTGCAAGCTGCCTTAGAGTCCCTTGGATGGAGGACAGGGCTGGAAGACTGAGTCCCAAGTGAGGAGGGGCTATGGGCCAGGACTCCTGGATCCCTAAAGAGGCAAGGTCTGGGGGGTGAGGTGGGACAGGATTCCTAGAAGGAGTGGTCTCTGTCGTAGCTGGGAGGCATAGTTTTTTTTTTTTTTTTATTCTTCCCATTCAGCTCTGGAACTGTCCAGGAGACAAGTTCTGAACTTAGACTACTGCTTCTAAGGGACCAGGGGCTCCAGGTTACGGGGATTAGGGACCTGGAGATTGTGTGAGCATTAGGGTTCTTAGATCCAGGGAATAAAGAGCTAGAAACTGAATCTCCAGGTAGAAACTTGACTCTGCAGGAGAGAAACAGGATTGATTTCTGGATTTCTGGCACCCACGGGATGGAACTATGGATAAAGACTCTCGGATCCCAAGCAAGGCAGGGACAGTTGACTGGTGGGCAGGTGAGGGCTGTACCTGCGAAGAAGCAGACGCGCCATAGGCCGGCATGCAGCGCCATCTTGACCTCCGTGGTCTGGTTCTGCGGCAACACCGTCCCCTCTTCCATGTACAGCCAGTAGTCCGTGCTGACCGCGATGCCCACCAGCAGCAGGCCACACGCACCGAACACGCTGCTCAGCAGGGTCAGGGCACGACTACTGCAGTGACTCATCCTCAGCGGCAGGGGGCGCCCTGCGGGGCCTGAGGGACGGGAAGCTGCAGTGAAGGGCTCTGACGGGACCACTAGAGTCCCCACACCCCAGGCAGCCACGTGGGACATCGGACCCAGGCCAGAAACAACAATCCCCAAACTGAACCCTCTCAAATCTGACCTCTGTGTCCTGACCTACGACTCCATCCCTGTAACTTGTCTAGAAACCCTAACCTAGTTCACCAATCCTGACTCCATGCCCAGACCTGACACCCTGACCCCTTTCTTTTGGACTCTGTCTCTGAATAGCAACCAGAAATCCCCCAAGTGGGTCACTAGCCAAGGACCCTAACCCCATACCCTGGCCTTGACCTCAGACCTCCCATCGAAGTTTAAACCCTTGGACTCATATCTTGACCCTTAACATCCAATTCCAATACCAAGCAAGACCTTGACCTTCTAACTCTGATATGGTGTCTTGACCTCAATTTGGTATCCCAGTCTGAGATCTTGGACCACGACCCAGATCCAAGATTCCAGAACCTTAATTCCCCCCTCCCCCCATCCCAAATCCCCGCAGGCCCCTGAACCTGGAATGCTAGAACTCCACCCCATGTTGCTGGATCCCAGAATATTGGGGCCCAGAGACCTGGAGCCAGGATTTTGGCTAGAGACTCCAGAATGTCAAAACCATGATCTGGGAGCCCCCCATGTCAGCACCCTAATCAGAGCACTCCAGTCAAACAAGTGACCCTCCTTCAAACTAGGGATCAGTGCTCTGAACTCTAAAACCCAAATCAGGAAGCCCAGGATCCTCATTCCCCCCACCCCCATTACCAGATCCCCAAATTCCCTACCAGAGGCTCTGGACTCCAACTTCCCATACTAGGGCTTCCAAATACAGACTCTCTTCAACATCCAACCTGGAACCCAGATCCCCCTAACACTGGACCCTCAAAAAAGAGATCCTCAGTTCAAGGCTGTGGCCTCCAAAACTCCAATCAGAAATCTGGAGATTCCAACTAGGGAGCTCTTAATCCCTTACCCACCACACTCACCCTTTACCAAGAACATTTCCCTAAACCACACAGTCTCATGATTTGGGGGGCTCAAATTGGGATCCCCATCCTATCTCAACCAGAGACCTCAACCTACATGAATACCACAATCTCCATCACCTTTTTAACTATGAAGGTTAAGACCCCTAATCAACACCCCCCCAACAATGCAGCCAAGACGTGAGACCCCACTCTCCTTAACCAGAATTCTCATAGCCTTGAAACTTGACACCACCCCAATAAGAACCCTGGAGTTTGAGACAATCTTCATCCCGCCTGCCCACCCCCCCCCCCCCCCCCCCCGCCCCATTGCAGCACCTAGTGCCCCCAGCCCACCCGCCCCGCCCCCAGCCTCCTGGAGGATTCAGGAATCCGAGACTGGCAGGGCTCCAACCAGCTTTTCCTCCCATCCCCCGTCCCACGGCTCCAGGGCTTGACTGCCAGCTGTCTGCTCCTATTGCAGTCCAATCACCTCGGAAACCAGCATCAAAAACTCTGTCGCCCTGACTGTCTTAGTCCCAGGTAGCTGACCTCAGCTCCCCCCATTGGCTCCTCGGACTCCCAGCTGGGACCTTGCCAACGTCACCCTTCTCACTTCCCCTCTGGAGGTCCCCTCCTTCCTTGCTCGATTCCTCCTCACTCTAAATGGCCCGCCCAGATCTCCTCATTCTCCTCCAGCCTCCAGCCCTTCCTCCTTTGGGACCCCCTCCCCCCTCCCCCCCACCCCCCCAGGCCCGGAGCCTCCTTCCTTCTTTATCCTTCTTTATCCCAGCCTTTCCTGGATATAGGCTTCTGGATCCCCGGGGTCCCATTCTCCAAGCCCCAAGTCCAAACTCCACCTCCCTTCAGTGTCTTGGGAGACGTACTCCCTCTTTCTGGGGACCCCTTCTCAGACTCACAGCCTGCCTTTACCGGGCCCGGGCCCTCCCCCCTCAGCCAGGACCGCCTCCCTCAAGGACCTGGCCTGCACCCTCCCCGGTGCCCACGGTCTCCAAGACTCGGACATTAAGAGTATAGTTGCCCCACTCTGGGACCCTCAGACCCCGTCCTCCCGGATTCCTTAGGCCCAAATGTCCCTCCATCCCCCATTGCCCCCGAACTCGGGCGTCCGACCGCCAGAATCTCAGCCCCCGGAGCCACTCAGGCCCCTTTTAGCCCCAAACCCCGGCTCCCAGCCACCTCCAGAGGAACCCCCCGCGCCCACCTCCTTCCAGGACCCTCCCCTCGCGCTCACCTCGCTCAGGGTTGGGCGGACGCTCCGGGCCGCGGGCCCCGCAGCCGCATGACCGGCCCCGCGGCTTCCCCCGGCCGCCGCCGCCGCCACCGGGGTCGCCGGTGCCCGCGCCCCCCGCCCCCGCCCCGGAGCCCGGCGTCCCGGCCCCCTCCCGGCCTCCCACCCCCCACCCCCCGCGCCCGCGGCCTCACTCGGCGGACGACGCCGGGAGCTGGGACCGGCGGCCGCTCATTGGCTACCGCGGAGGAGGGGAGGGGCAGGGAAGGAGGGGGGAAAGGATGCGGGGAGGGAGGGAGACGGGCCTCGAGAATGGGGGAGGCAGGGAGCGAGAGAGAATAGAAACAGAGGTAGAGAGCCCGAGAGGGGCAGGGGCACACAGAGCGGCAGAGAGACAGAGAAGAGAATCCAGAGTCACACCGAGACCTCGAGGCTGTGAAATTCTGAGACTCGCAGGTCTGGAGACTGGAGGAGACACAGAGATGGCCTAAAAGAGACAGAGAGAGAAATGGAGAGGCAGAGATCTGATCTAGGATCCCTCCTCTTCCTCCAGGCTCAGAGATTCTGGGGTCCTGGAAGTGGAGAGGTCACAGACAGAGAGAGACAGGTAGACCGTCAAAGACCTTTGGGCTGAGAAATGCTGAGACCCAGAGACCTTGAGGTAGGGAGAAAGAGAGAGAAAGAGAGAGAGAGAGAGAGAGAGAGAAGAGACCCTGAGAAGAAGAGACAGCAGGGGCAATCCTGGGGTACCCTGATGAAGACTGGGGCTCTGCCCAGGCGTGGGGCGGAGCCTGGGGTCTGGGCGGCTGGAAGAAGCTGGAGGGGGCGTCCCGGGCCGGGGTCCCCTGAGCAGCAGGCGGGCGCAGAGCGGAGCCGGGTCCTGCAGCCACCGCGGAGCCCGGAGCCGGGCCAGCACCCACCCCCCCCCCCGCCGTGATGTCAGCGGGGCCACTCTTAAAGGGGCAGGCCGGCCGCCGAGGGTCGGAGCAGGGGCAGGGGGCCGCGGGTACCGGTTGGGGGTACCGCGGCGGTGCTGGGAAAGAGAGGAGAAGCCCCAGCATCCAACTGGACAGAGTCCCGTAAACCCAAGAGCCTGCAGGGCCGAAGAGACGCCGGGGTTCCCCGAGGGAGCCTGCGAAGCTTTGAAGCTCAGTCCCCTCCAAATACACCGACGGAGGCACACCATTCCATTGGCCTGTCCCTGTCCAGGGACTACACTTCCCATCAGCCCTGGCGGCGGGGGCCGCACTTGGGGGAAGGGTCCGCCGCAGTGTCTGCTGGGAAGTGTAGTCTATTTGGACTGCCCTCTCCACGCCCCTCGCTCGCAAGTGGGTCAAGGGAAAGAGGCCCGGAGGGCGCGTCTGCCTGCCCTCTGCCTCAGTCTCTGATTCTTAAGCTCACGAGTTTCTCTGTCTTGGGGGTCTCTCAATAGCAGGCTTGCCTTTCATCCTCCCTCTTAGGACTTCCCAGTCGCTGGGTCTCAGTGTGCCAGTGTGTGAGCCTTATTGCTCTGGGCGAATATGTGCGTGCTTGTCTTTGTGCCCGGGATCTCTACCTGACACGCTCAGTGGTCTATGAGTACACCGCTGCCTCTTCCTGCACGTGTCCACTTTGATCCTCTCTATGGCACTCTGTGTGTAGCTCGCTCGCGCTCGCGCTCTCTCTCTCTCTCTCTGCTTTCTCCAGGTCTCTGTTCTTTACTCTCATGCTGTGGGCATCATCTTTCACTTGATGGGTCTCTGCGTTTTCCCTATCTCTCTGCAGACCCCTCCTCAGCCTCTGTCTCTCTCTGTTTGTTTCTATGTTCAGTCGTTGTCCCACCTGCACACCCCCTTCATTCTCCAAGCTTAGAAGAAAACATCCAGACACTTCAGCATCAGCATCCCAAATTTATTCTCCAGCAGCTGTGGCAGGGTGGGAGAGGCAGAGGATTGGGGTGGGGAGAGTCCCCGAGAGTGGCAGGCACTGGGGTAGGGGTTGGGTTCCGAGCAGGACTGGAGAAGCCATGCAGTGGTGGGTTTAGGGTGGGGAGTCTAGGACAAAAGCTGACTGAGAACAGCTGGGGAGAGGATCCTCCATACATCCCAGGAATCCCCAGAGTGTAGAAGAGGGGCACTGGAGCACAGAGGCACAGCTTCCCACTTACTCCAGAATGGAGTGGAGGTAGGTGGGGCCTCGGAGGTGGGGGGTTGTTCTGAAATCCCAGTCTGAAACAGCCCGTCCCATGACACTATTTCCCAGAAATAAGAAAGAAGAAGAAGAAGAAGAGGCATAGATTCTACCAAGATGGAGTCTAGAACTCCTTGGAGTTGGGATGGTGTTGGTGGTTCTGCAACTTGGTGGAGCGCAATCCAGAACACTGAGGCAGGTCAGAATCTAGGGCTCAGCGCAGCAGAATCTAGAACACGGCAAGACTCCAGAGATTGTATGGAGTTTAGAATGCCAGGAACGCTTGGGAGGGGCATCTGGAACCCGGGGCAGGGAGGGGGAGGGCAGAGGCCAGAATGTTGGGGCGCAAGATCTAGAACTGGGGAGGGGGTGGTGAAGTGGGGGGCGCGTGGGGTAGGGGTAAGGCTGGCGCGGCGGAGGGAGCCATGGGGACACCTAGTGGCGGCAGGTGAGATTACATGACTGGCACAGGCGCTGGGCTGATGGGGCTGCGGGCATCCGGGTGCACGAAATCCGGGTTGACATAGGTGAAGCCTTGGAATTCGGCTTGGTCGATGCTGGCCAGAACTAGGCGGTCCGGGGGAGTCAACGCTGGCGCCGCCCGCGTGAAGAACTTGTCGAAGTTTTCGCCGCTGCGGCCACACTGTGGGAAACACCGGGAGGGAAACATGAAGTACTGGAGCTCATGGATATTCCACCCTCTAGGGGCCAAGATTTTGTTCCCAGAAGGTGACTGACCGGGCGGGGTCTGAAAGGAGGCGCGATCTCTAATCGTTCCAGCCGTTCCCAGTCGATCCAGCGGAAAAAGCCATGAGCTCGGATGGTGGGTTCTCCATCTGGCCCCGAGCCCAGGCGCTTTGCTGGGTGCTTGGTTAGGAACTGCAGGAAACACAGAGAGAGACGGACAGACAGACAGAGTCCCGGACAGGGAGGCCCAGAGAACGACAGAGAGAGAGGAAGACAAGGAAGGAGGAACAGAGAGACAAGCATAGAGATCCAGAAAGAGCAGAATGGGGGGGGGGGGCGTGGCGGGGGGGGGATGGGACAGAGATGAGGGGAGGGAGTGGAAAGAAGAAAGGAAGAGAGAAAGAGGAAGAGGGGGAATAAATGAGATGGGGTAGATGAAACCCAGATCCAGAGACCCAGGGAGAGACAAAGAAAGAAGCAAAATTAGGGTGTGAGGGTATGAGGGGTGGAGAAACCCAGAAAGAGAGGAAGGGGAAACAGAAAGAATCCCAGATGGGGGATGGAGGGAGAGAGGGAAAGAGGGAAAGTGTCAGAGAGGGAGAAGGGGGGAGAGAGAGGAGATTGAAGACCCAGAGAAAAGGGGGAATAGAGATCCAGAGAGAGGGGGAGACTCAGAGGGAGGACAGATACCCAGAGAAGGTAAGAGACAAGCAGGGGCAGGGGTGGGGGAGACAAAGGTCCAGAAGGAGAAGAGGATGGAGACCCAGGAGACAAACGCCCAGAGAGAGGGATGAAGACCCCATATGAGGGCGGAGACTCAGAGAAAGGGGAAGACAGAGACCCAGAAAAGGAAGAGGAGAGAGACCAAGAAAGAGAAGGATAGAGATCCAGAGTGTGTGTGTGTGTGTGTGTGTGTGTGTGTGTGTGTGTGTGTGTATGTGAAGGGGGGGAGGGTGAGAAGGTAATAGAGACCCAGAGAGAGGAGAACAAAGATGCAAAAGGTGGACAGAGATTCCCGAAGGACACAGAAAAAAAGGTAGCAACACAGAAAGCCCCATGATACGTAGATGGAGGCAGAGGGATGAGACAGAAGCCCAGAGAGAGATAGTCAGAGAGACATGGAGACGGGAGCTAGAAGCAGAAATGTCCTAACATCTGTGGAACAGCTGCTGTAGGCTAGGCTCTTCCTCCTGCCTTAACTCCACAACCCCAGAGGAGGAGATGGAGTTTTCTAGAGTTTTGGTGACTTGCCCAACCGAGATCCCGCAGGAAGAAAAGGGGCAGGAGTTAGGTTCACCTGACGCAGCCAGTTCTGGAGAGGCGGGCCTTGGCCTTCCAGCACTTCCTGCCATGAGCTGGGGAGAGGGGCTAGCACAGGAGGACACGGTAGAGGCCATCCTTGGACTGCAGGTGGCAGCAGGGCAGTATGTTATTGTTCTAACAAAATCTCTGTATTATATAAATTTTTTCAGCAGACGGGAGCAAAGCAACTTGAGGAACGGGAGCCTTTTCCTAAGGTGCACGTAGACAGTGTGTGGGCAGCCCTGGACAGCAGCAGTGGGGCATGTGGCTTATGGGTCTGGAGAATCTGGGAGTTAGGTCTCTCACCCCCTTGCAGATGGCCACAGCTTCCCGGGAAAGCGACTTGGGGTAGGTGACAGTTTGTTCCATGATGGCCTGGAACAGTTCCTCCTCGTCCTCCCCATCAAAAGGGGGCTAAGGAAGTAGAGGGGATAGTCAGAGACTTGACAAACTACCTGGCCGCACCTTCCACACCCTCACTGCCCACCATGACCACAGCCCACCCCTGGGCCCCCAAATTCCTAGGGAAAAATCTGACCAAACCGCAAAAGCTATATCTTTCTCACTTTCAGACTCCATTGTTTTCTATCTCAGATGCTTCAGCTCTCTGCACCTCTTTGCGGGTCTGTCTCTCTTTCTCTGCTATGTAAATTGGCAGGGTATTAATTAGGCAACGTGTCATTTAAATAGAAGAGAGAAAAACTGCAGGAAAAGCTGTAAAAGCATTCTCCCAGTTGGATGAGTGGCCTCCAGTCTTCTGGGATTAGCAAAAGCAGCACCCAGGCAAAGATTCTTAATGTGAGGTTTAGGGAGCCTGTTTGCACCATTGTGGGGGGCCATGAATTTGAATGGGAAAAAAACATGCATCTTTATTCTTTAAAATCTAAAACTGAAATTCAGCATTCATGGAAATTATAGGAAACAAACCCGATTAGTCGTAACTGTGACTTCATCACCGATGGAAATCACAGATACTTTTGTAGCACATAAGAGTTGCAAATATCTCAAAAAATCAGTCACTTCTACTTCAAAATTACTGGTAGACCTTCCTATTTACTTCCTATTCCTGTGAGATATTACCACTTAATTCATTAGTAGGATATCACATATAGGTCCATATTCTAATAGGTTTAGACAACCGTACGCATTTAAGTTAAATTTATTTAGTTGGTTAAATTACCAATTAAACTTTTAACATTCTGATAACCATATTTCAATATGATTGGCTTCTTTTGTAATGCTATTATCTTACTTCATGCATTTAAAAACACTGTTCTGAGAAGGGGGTCCATGACACAAGAAAGGTGAGGAACCCCTAGCCTGTGGGAAGATAATGCTTCAGGACCACGGAGAGCGCTCTCCTATCTGGCTGACCTTCCCCACAGCTTAGCACACCTCATTAGCCTATAGACAGACATCCCTTCCTGACCTGCTCCTCCTGAGATAATGGCCACGTAACAGGTGGCACCCCATCCGTGTTGCCTTTAGTCAAACCAGCCTCTCCCCACCTTCCCTTACCTGCCCCGCCAACATCTCATACAGCAGGACCCCAAAGGACCACCAGTCGACAGACTTCCCATAGGGCTGGTAGGCAATGATCTAGCAGGGGAGGAAGGAAGGCAAGGGATTATGATTTGTGATTCAAGAAACCTAGGGCCCCTCTGGCTTCACCGCCTGGGAACCCTACCCACTTTAAATGTTTTCAGCACAAACTTTTCCCATTCAGAACACTTTGGCTCCATCCTCTGGAAAATTTGGGAAACAAACTACCTACTTGGAACATTCCTTTGGTCCCAAATATAAAGACTATCTAAAGACCCAGTCGCAAGTTCCACCCATCCAGAATATCTAGGTAACTGGACTCTCTCCTTACAATATCAGGTGCATAGGGCAGAATTTCAGAGACCAGAGAGTCTTAAATCTGGACACATGTCAGATTCTTCTAGGGGACTGTTTTTTGTTTCTTTTTTTTAAATAAAATAAATTAATTAATTAATTTTGGCTGCGTTGGGTCTTCGTTGCTGTGCGCGGGCTTTCTCTAGTTGTGACGAGTGGGAGCTCCTCTTCGTTGTGGTGCGCGGGCTTCTCATTGTGGTGGCTTCTCTCGTTGTGCAGCACGGGCTCTAGGCACACAGGCTTCAGTAGCTGTGGCACGTGGGCTCAGTAGTTGTGGCTCACGGGCTCTAGAGCACAGGCTCAGTAGTTGTGGTGCACGGGCTTAGCTGCTCCGCGGCATGAGGGACCTTCCCGGACCAGGGCTCGAACCCGTGTCCCCTGCATTGGCAGGCGGATTCTTTTTTTTTTGGCTGTGTTGGGTCTTCGTTGCTGCGCACGAGCTTTCTCTGGTTGCGGCGAGTGGGGGCTACTCTTCCTTGCAGTGCGCGGGCTTCTCATTGCGGTGGCCTCTCCCATTGCAGAGCACGGGCTCTAAGGCGTGTGGGCTTCAGTAGTTGTGGCACACGGGCTCTAGAGCGCAGTCTCAGTAGTTGTGGCACACGGGCTTAGTTGCTCCGTGGCATGTGGGATCTTCCCGGACCAGGGCTCGAACCCGTGTCCCCTGCATTGGCAGGCAGATTCTTACCCACTGCGCCACCAGGGAAGCCCTGGCAGGCGGATTCTTAACCACTGCACCACCAGGGAAGCCCTAGGGGACTGTTTAAAGAGAGGTGTTCCCAGCCCTGAAGAATTCCAGCCACAATAGGCCAGAGTCAGAGGCAGGAAGATGTGTGTATTTTTCAAAATCTCCCCAGGTGATTCTGATTACCAGCTATGTTTTGAAACCACTGGCATTGGTTACTTGGGCACTATCATAGAATCGCCAGGAAAGATCAAGGAGGGCACCACCAACCCCACCTCCTCCATCAAGTGAGAAGTCAGGACGTGCTCTCAGTCTACTTACATACAGTCAGATCATTAGCTTCACCCCCCCCTAACAAAATCAGAGCATACTCTGCCCACTTGAAATATTCAGGGGACACCCTCCACATGCCTAATGTTCTAGGGGGATGGGGCCCACCCACTCAGAGTACACTGGAAATCATCTCCACCTTCTTAGAACAGGCCAGTAACAGGCCCTGTTCTCCTAGAATCCCTAGAGCTGGTCCTGCTCTTTTAGAACATTCACCCACAGGTCCCCCCACTTTGCCTATTTAGAGACTCAGCTCCGCCCACTTACAACGCTCCGTACGAGCCTCTCTGCGCTGCTTGCTGCTGGAACACCCACGACTCGTGTAAAGACCCCAGGGTTAAGTCCCCATACTCTGAATAGGAGACGACCAGCCACAGCTACTCCGTGAATTTGGAGAGCACCAAGAGGAGCGGAGGTAGGATTACCTCGGGGGCTATGTAGTCCGGGGTCCCACAGAAGGTGCGAGTCGTGGTCCCGGGGAAGACGTTCTCCTTGCACATGCCAAAGTCAGTGATCTTGATGTGTCCTTCGGCATCCAGCATCACGTTGTCCAGTTTCAGGTCCCTGCGGGTGGGAAGGGCACAGTTCAACGGGCTGGAGCCTTAAGTTCAAGTTCCTTCTCTTCTGGGGGTCTGATTCCCTCCCCTGAAAGGCCTAGGACTGCTCACCGATAGACGATGCCCTGATTGTGAAGGAAGAAGAGGCCGATGGCGATTTCTGCTGCGTAGAACCTGGAGGCGGAGGTGGGGAGTCAGAAGGCCAGAGACTGGAGCCCACTCCCTTCCACCTTCCCTCTACCCTCCTCTCCTGGCCAAGACTCACGCTGCATGGGGCTCCTTAAACTTGCCCAACTGCTGAATGTGGTACATCAAGTCGCCCCCAGTGACATACTCCATCACAAAATACAGGCGATCCTGGGGAGGAGTGGACAGGACTTAGAGGCGAGGACACGCCCACCAGGGGTTGGAAACGTCCATTCCTGCCCACCTGAGACAAAGGCTCCGGATCCACCCAATCAGAAATCCAGAGCAACTGTCTGTGCCCACGGGGAGGCCCCAAAGATTCTCAACCGGCCACTGCAGAATCTCCACCCACCCCATCCCCTGTTACTCCGAACTGTCAGGTGTTCCGGTCCTCCAGTCTCGGAATTTAAGATTGACGCCCACCATTTGCTTGAAATTCCAGGGGTACTGAAACCTCTTTCCATATCCACTCACATGCATATGCAATCATGGCCACCTGTTAGGAACCAAAGTTGTTCGGGCCTCACTAGCAAATGAAAGTAATTTTTAATTTAATTTATTTTTATTTTTTTGGCCGTGCCGTGCCACTTGCAGGATCTTGGCTCCCTGACCAGGGATTGAACCTGGGCCCCCTGCAGTGGAAGCTTGGAGTCCTAACCACTGGACCGCCAGGGAATTCCCGATACAGTACTAATTTTTAAAAAACTCCAGGAAGGGGACTTCCCTGGTGGCACAGTGGTTAAGAATCAGCCTGCCAATGCAGGGGACACGGGTTCGAGCCCTGGTCCGGGAAGATCCCACATGCCGTGGAGCAACTAAACCTGTGTGCCACAACTGCTGAAGCCCGTGTGCCTAGAGCCCAAGCTCCACAACAAGAGAAGCCACCGCGATGAGAAGCCCGCGCACCGCAACGAAGAGTAGCCCCCGCTCGCGGCAACTAGAGAAAGCTCATGTGCAGCAATGAAGACCCAATGCAGCCAAAAATAAATAAATAAATGAATAAAAATTTAAACAAAACAAAACAAAACCTCCAGGAAGCTGGCTACGCCCACTCAGAGCTCTTGGAAGTAGAGTCACGCTCTCTCTAACCCCTGACAGTTCTGACTCGTTGTCCCATGCCACAACCTTCGGGAAACACCCTGTTTCTGACAAGTCCTGAACTCAGAATCCAAGAGTGACAATCCCATCACTCAGAGCCCACTTGTAGGCATACTCACTCACTTAGAAGACATTCTCCACGCATTCTTTTACTCCAGAAGCCCTTACTCAAAAAACACCCACTCAAGACCTAGGGGCTTCAGGCCACTCCCACGCAGGATCCTAGCCTTGTGGCCATGCCCTCCAGGGCACCTGCATTCTGGCCACGCCCACTGAGGAGCCGGCCACACCCAGTCAGAGTTCACAGGGTTCTTCCGCCTTGCCAAAAACTCAGAATCTCAAAGCAAACGTTTGATCCATCCAGTGGGGATGAGGCAGGGCTCCTGAGCCGGCCTCTGCCGCCTCCTTTCTTACCGGGGTCTGGAAAGTGGAGTGAAGCTGGGTGAGAAAGTGGGGCCGGCCTCCGGGGCCTCGGCCCCCCAGGGCCAACACGCGTTTCTCCACCAGGGTGCAGTCCACGTCGTCATCCTGGACAATCACGTCTTTCTTCAGGATCTTGATGGCATAGAGCTCGTCGGAGCCCCTGCGCTCGGCCAGCATCACCTAGCGGCAGAGGCGGGAAAGGCCCAGTCCTTCTTGGGGACCCAGAGGTGCGGGTCCCTACCCATCCCTTTCAAGGACACAAACAAACGGAGTCCCGGGTCCTCCCTCTCCCTCTCAGGGGACCAGGTGCCCTGACCTTGCCAACTACCCCCTCAGAGAAAGTATCCACATCTTTATGCCTCTCCTCTCCAGGAACTCAAGAGGCCCCATCAAACTCTCTTTGGGGACTCAGTAGCCTAGTTCCCTCCCCCCTGCACTTCATCTCTCAGAACCAGAAACCTGAGCCCCACCCCCAGACGTTCTCCCCCTTCTCCCAGAGCCCCAGGAATCCAACCTTCCCAAAACTGCCTTTTCCTAGAACCATGAGGAAGCTGAAGTCAGAGATGTGCAGACGTCCAGGGCTTGCCCCGAAGAAACAGCGCTTGGAGTCGGTGGGACTAGGGGACGGGGAGGGGATGGGAGAGGAAGAAGGACCCATCCGCACCCTCTGTGAGAAAGGGGAGAGATCCGAAGCTAGTCAGACCCCAGAAGGGGATAAGGAGGTGCCCCTCAGCGAGACAGCACCCAAGAACGAAAGGGACGGGGAGAGATGGAAAGATGGAGAGAGAAAAAAAGTTGTTTCCACCCCCCTCTTTGGCTTAAGAGCTTTCTCTGATTTCCCGTAGCCTGGAGGGTTTATTATTCAACTAGCACTTAGATAGCTTACTATATGCCATTGATCCTCCAGGAGACCCTTGTCACCCACCCACCCCCCATTTTAGAGGAGATGGCACAGAGACATTAAGTAACTTGCCCGAAGTCACACAGCAGGTTAAAAAGCAGAGCCAGAAATCAAAGTCCATTAAAGTCAGAGACTGTGTCTCCCTCCTGCTTTCTGTTTTTCTACCATCACCCAGCACATGACTTGGGTCTCAGCAGGAGTGTGTTGAGTGGATGAAGGTCTCAGGAGATGAGTGCTGAATGCACATCCTGTTCTTCTATGTTCAGAGCACACCCAGAATCTGAACACCTTTACCATCATTGTCCCCCGGGCGAAGCCACTGGCAACTCCCCTCTGGGCCTTCACAGTAGCCTTCTTCCTCCTTCCACCATCTGTTCTTGACACAGAGGCAGTCATCTTGCCCAGACAGAAATCATCTCAGGCCACCTCCAATGCCCTCCCATCGCACTTGGTTTAAAAGCCAAAATCCTTCCAATAAATGACGAGGCCACCCCCACCCTTTCTCTCTCTGACTCCATCTCCTACTTCTTCCCACCCTCATCCCTCATCCCTCCCTCTGCTCCAGCCTCACTGCTGGTCTGGGCCCACCTCAGGGCCTTTGCACGTGATCTTCCCTCCACCTGGAAGGCTCTCCACTATCCCCAAGGCTCACTATTTCATCTCCTTTATGTCTTTGCCCAAAGGTCACTTTCTCAGTGAAGGCTTCTCTGCTTATTGCTATTAAAATCTCAAAAAACAGCACTCCCTATCCTCTTTAGCATTTATTTTTCTCCATAATCACACATCGCCTTCTGACATAGGATCATTCACTCCTTTATTCTGTTGAATGCCTTCCTCCAAGTGTAAGCCCCATGAGGGCAGGAGGTTGTCTCTCTTTCTCTCTCTCTCTCTCTCTCTCTCTCTCTCTCGTTTTCTGCTATATCCCCAGTGATTAGAACCATGCCTTGCACACAGAGGGCTCAACAAAATGTTTTTTGAAAGAATAAATGGGAGAGAGAGAGAGAGAGAGCGCATTATTCCTTCCTTGGCCTGGAAATCTCATCTCCCTGTCCTTTCCCTGGGGAATCCTGCACTTCCTGTCTACGAACTTTTCTCTGACTCACCCAGGTCCTGCCAGAGGCTTAGGACTCCCTAGTGCCTGAGGTCATCTCCATGATCAAACACATTCCTTCTCTATCTGTAACTTTCTCCTATATTGAAAGAGGAGCTCCCCAGGGAATGGCCTGATTCTACTCCCAGAATAGGGCTTGGTTTACATAAAACCTCAGGAAATAGGTGTTCAGTAAGTCAAAAAAACAATGGAGGAGAGAAAGGTACAATGATAAATAGGCAGAAAAACTCAAGGAGCAATTTAGGTGTCACCTCCTTAGGGAAGTCCTCCCTGACCACCTCCACCCCAACCCCCTGGCCCCAGGCTGGGGTTAGTGCCTCCTCTATGCTTCTTTGTTCCCTGGGCTACCTCTAATTTAGCACATCATCCTGGAATCTGAGTATTTGTGACTGTGTCCCTACCTTGGGGAGTTGCCTGAGGGTCAGATTCGGCTCTGGAGAGCTAGGATTACTCAGCAAGGGCAAGACCTGCCAGCAAGTATGTGCTCAACCCATGTGTGTGGAAATGAAGACAGATGTTGGAGGAGAGAGAGGTGGGGGGACAGATACAGACCACAGGAAAGGAAACTGTCTCCATTCCAGGCCTCCAGCTCTGCTCACCTCGTACAGTTCCAAGGGGTAGTTACAGGCCTGGGGGAGAAGAAAGCCAGAGTCAGAGCCCCCAGAGAGGTAGGAGATTGCCCTAAAGCAGGGGATGGGGGTCCCCAGACCCCCAAGCCAGGGGGATGGATGGGAACTCTAATTCCCAGCAGTGCCCTAGAAGAGCAGAAAGAACTCCAGGCTTTTCTGGGAATTTCAGTCCCAGGGCCAGTGGGCAAGCAGCGATGGAGTTCGGGAAAGGCCAGCTCTGAACTGTGGGTGACGGGGCTGGGCTCCTGGAGGGGAAGCCGGGGTCTGGGTACCTCAAACTTCTGGAGGAGGCCGCAGTTGTCAGCATCAGCCACTGGCACATTGTAATATTCGCCCTCCTCCTGGTTCAGTAACTTGTACCTGACAGACAGACGGAGACCAGAGCGGGGCAGGAGTAGGGGAGACGGATGGGGAGGGGGGCACCCGCGGGAGAGGCAGAGGCATCAGAAGGAGGGAAGAGACAGAGAGACAGAGATAGAGAGAGAACGAGTGAGATAAGGAGAGAGGGGCGGGGGGGGGGGGGGAAAGAGATAAAGAAGCACAGGGAGGTAGAAAAGATAGTGCCCTAGAGGAGAGAGACCACCCACGGAAGTTGATGCAGATGCCGGGGCCCCGCCCCCGGCCCCGCCCGGCCCCGCCCCTCCCCCGCCCTCACCAGCCGTCCACGGGAACCTTGAGCAGCTCCGAGACGCCAAAGGACATGGCACCCATGAAGTCGTTGCGGGAAGTCCGGTCCCAGTCCCACACCTCCACGCTGAGCCGGCGCTCCACGTCCCCCGGCTTCAGGTTGCTGCGGGAAGGGGGTGGCGCAGTGAGGGGCCCAGCTCTTGGCTGCCCACCTTTCCACCCTGGGGAAGAGCAGGCAAACCCCGTGAGCTGGGGCCTGTTTCCTGCTCTGTAAAGTGTTTTGCCACCCCAGGTCCTCCCGAAGAGCGTCTCTCTCCCTGTCTGGGCCTAAGTAAACCTAGACAGCTCTCTCAGCCTCCCTCCCCCCCCTGGCTCTTCCCCATCTCTGTCTCCTGGCCTTTCTCTCCAGGCCTCTCCTTTTCACGGGGCCCCTCTCCTCCCTCCAGGTCGGTCCGTCTGTCTTTCTGTCAGTTGGCTTCTCTTTCCCTCCCTGCCACCCACCCATCGCCGCCATTCCTTCTGTGTCTCTCTTTGGGTTTATGTCTCTTCTTCTGAGTCGCAGGGTCTGCCTATCTCTCTCTCGGATCCCTGTCTCATTCTAAAGTGGTGAGCTTTGTTGGAGATTAAGCACACAGATGTCTGTCTCTCGCCTTCTGTATCTCCATCCCTCTCCCTCAACCACTTCATTTTCTTCTCCCACCACCTTCTTCTGCCCTTTTTGGGATTCCCCCAATCCTAACACCTGCTCTCTAGGGTGTTCTGGGCCACCAGGACCCTCAGATCATTCTCTGTCGGTCATTACAGCCTCCCCTGCACCCGAGGCTCACAACACAAAGGTCTCGTTCCACACAGGGTTTAGCGTGGCTTTCACCGTCCGGGTCTTCTGTTTTGTCAAATTCCGAGGATCTGGGATGAGCTTCAGTTTCACATAGGGATCAGACAGACCATTGGGGTCCATTGGGATGAGGTTACGGGCCTCGCCAACTGAGCGGGGAGGGGAAGGAGGGTAGATGGGGTTAGAGATCCAGGAAGAAACCCCCGAGCCTTCCCCCAGCCAGCAATCAAGAATTCCAATCTCTCAGCATCCTCTCTCAAGACCCAGGTGTTTTTGATCTTTTACTTCTCCAGTGCCCAGAAGACAGGGCATGAAGCCCTTTCCCCAG
This sequence comes from Balaenoptera borealis, assembly GCF_965194805.1. NCBI lineage: Eukaryota > Metazoa > Chordata > Mammalia > Artiodactyla > Balaenopteridae > Balaenoptera > Balaenoptera borealis. The sequence continues at coordinate 65,474,524 of NC_138878.1, forward strand.
CCAGTGACCCAGAGATCAAACCCAAAGCCCCTGGCTCCATTAGGACCCAGGAGTCGGGACCCTGGCCATATCACCACTAGTAAACCCGAACCTTCTTCGGAACCAGCTCTTCTCTCATTCCCCACCCCCCACCCCTCCACCCCCAGGACCTTGATGCCCAGAACAGCCATTAAGAGGCGCTGAAAGTCGCCAGAGGCGTGGCTGGAGAAGGGGCCTCGAGCTAGAAGGGGCGCGGCCGAGTGGTGCTCAGCTTTTGCAGGTGGGGTCAGGAGTGTGCGTGCGACCTTCGTGAGGGGCGTGGCCTTTCCGAGTCGGGGGGAGGGGCGGGGTGGGCAGCTCAGGTGAATTCAGTCGGTTCCTCACGCTCCGGTAAAGGGGCGGGGCCAGGCGAGGGGGCGGGGTCTCACCCGTGACGTGGATCTCATCCGAAGTGGGAGCTCGGATTTCCAGCTGCAGGCGGCCGCGGCGCTCCGTGTGGTCCACACCGCACAGAGAGGGCACGCTGCGCACGCAGCGCCGGTGCACGTTCATCTCGCAGCCTGGGGGGACAGAACTGAGGGTAGCACTTCAGGTCCCGCCCTTAACCCCAGACTCCATTCCCCAGCATTCACCGGGAACCCAGACACTGCACTTTTGCAGGGGCCCCGGAAGCGCCAAGTTCTGGCGGGCGCAGCAAGCGTAGACTCACAGGAGCACTTCATGCCCTGGTGCACCAGCCCGTAAAGGAGGGAGCCACAGTGGTCGCAGAAGGTGGGGCTGCTGTAGCTGTGCAGACGGAACTTGTGCTTGCTCCGGGGATCCTGGGGGCAGGGAGGAGCCGGTCAGAAGGGGTCTGCAGGGCGCACTAAAAGAACATCCCTCTGAACTCTTTCTCTTCCGCCTTGCTCTCCCAGTCTTCCTGCTTCTCCATCTCACTCAGTCACTCTACAATATTTATTGAGCACCTCCTGTGTGCCAGGCACGGCTCCTGGTGCCGGGACCCAGCCCTGAGCAAAACAAAGGAAAACTCCTGTCCATGTGGACTTTACTTTCTAATGGAGGGAGAGAGAAAATAAACACGATATGTAAAATATATAGTATTACAGATGGTAATAGGTGCTCTGGACAAAAATGAAGTAGGGAAGGGGACTGTGAAATAGAGTGATCAGGGAAGGTTTCACTAACAAGGTGGCATTTGGGAAGAACCTGAAGGAAGTGGAGGCTTCCAAAGTCCCATAGTCCCTAATCCCCAGCCTTCCACAAGCTGTTCTCCGAGGACTTGTGGGCCACCATGAACCTCAGATCATTCACTGTCAGCCTCTGTCAATGTCTACCCGCTGATGATCTGCCTACTCTGAGCCCCCTGTGGGATGGAGAATATGACCTCTCAGTTTTAGGGATCCAGGCGTCCTAAATGAAAGACTAAGTGTAAACAACACAGCAGTGTCTGGCATGTTAAATGTGCTCAATAGTGTTACTGCTGCCATTACTGCCATGGTTATTATTAGTGATTTTATTGCAGTCCCCACATACCCTTGGGTTTAATCAAGAGCTGGGCCGTTTCCCAGCTGCGTGATTTCAGACAAGTAAGTGCCCAATTTTGAGTCTCAGCGCCCTCCTCTGCCCAGTGGAAATAAACAATGTATATCTTGAAGCGATGCTAAATGTCGAGTCCAATTAAGCATGAATTTAAGACACCAGTAAAAGCATTCCTCCTTCCACCCTCAGCAATGTCTGAGTGTTAAATAATCTGATATTTGCCTTTTTCTAAGAATGCATTGCAAGAGTTATCCCTAGGGTGAAAATTCAGGACATTCTTGGGCTTTTACTTATTTTGCAGTTTAGTGGGGATTCTATTTTGAATTATACTTGGACGGAGGGAGGGCGTTGGCAGTTGCATGTGCTGGACCTCTAAAGATCTTCAGCTGACCCTAGCTCAAAGTGTTCCTGCCGCATGAAATGAGATGCTGTGGGTGAAAATTCCCAGCAGGGTACCTGACATAGAAGCTGTTGTGATTATTCTCAAGGTGAAAGTAGCTATTAAAGAGGAGACGGTACTGGGGCTCCAGTTCGAAGGATTAGGGTCCAGATTTTTGACTCTGCCGACCACCCAGCTGTGTGGCCTCCCCCCCACACCACCCTTTTTAGAGACTCAGGTTTCCTCCCCATAAAATGGGGCCATGAGCCCTCCCTGAAAGGGTTCTTGTGAAGACTGAATGAAATCATGCTTGTCAAGCCCTGAGCATTTCTTAAGCCCTTGATCTGTGTTGCTGACAACAAGATTAAAAGCATAGGCTTCACAAAGAAAAAGAAAGCCAGAGTGATACAGAGGAAAGACCTTGTCCTCTGTTTCCTCATCAGTAATAGTAATAATTTTACAATGATAATAATTAATAGTTTGTGTCTTGCTATGTACCAGGTGCCGTCCCAAGTATTTGACTCATTTAGTCCTTAAAACAGTCCTATAAGATGGGGGCATGGTAACCATCCCCATTTTATAGACAAGGAACTCCAGAGGTGCAGGGAGGTAAATAAACTTTTGGAAGGTCACAGAACCAATACGCGGTGGAGGTGGGATTCAAGCCCAGGTGTCCTGGCCCAGGAGCCTCGGTCAGATGAGGACAGGAACAATACCTAACCTCATAAGCTGTTAAGCAGATTCAGTCCTATACTCTATACAAGACACCTGATGAGTGCACGCAATGAGCCCTGGATCAATCAGATGTAGTGTTTGTTGGTGGTGGAGGCGGGCAGGCGAGGCAGCCAATCATAACATATATAGGTGCTGGTAGACAGTGGTGCTTGATATGTGTTCTCAGAAGTCACATCCTCTATGTAAACAATTTTCTTGACCTGACAAGCTGGCAAAATGCCTCATGGACTTCCGCGGTGCTCTCTCTCTCTCTCTCTCTCTCATTCTGCCTCTTTCTTCATCTGCTAATCATAAAACCATCTCCAGCCCTGTGTCAGACCCTGGGCTCTTATCCTGCCTGACTTCCCTGAACTGTCAAAACAAGCCTGGGGTGGGGGGTGGGGGTGCTTCCCGGGCTTCCCTGGTGGCGCAGTGGTTAAGAATCCGCCTGCCAATGCAGGGGATTCGGGTTTGAGCCCTGGTCCGGGAAGATCCCACATGCCGCGGAGCAACTAAGTCCATGCACCACGACTACTGAGCCTGCGCTCTAGAGCCCGCGAGCCACAGCTACCGAGCCCACGTGCCACAACTACTGAAGCCCGTGTGCCTAGAGCCCGTGCTCCACAACAAGAGAAGCCACCACAATGAGAAGCCTGTGCACCGCAGCGAAGAGTAGCCCCCGCTCGCCGCAACTAGAGAAAGCCCGCGCGCAGCAACGAAGACCCAACGCAGCCAAAAATAAATAAATTGACTAAATAAATTAAAAAAAAAAAAAAAACAGGACTGGGGGCATCTAGACTGATACTGTCCCACATGGTAGCCCTAACCACAGGTGGCTATTTAAATGGAAATCAGTGGATAAACAACAAGGTCCTAATGTATAGCAAAGGGAACTATATTCAATATCCTGTGATAAACCATAATGGAAAAGAATATTAAAAAAGAATGTATAGGGCTTCCCTGGTGGCGCAGTGGTTGAGAATCTGCCTGCCAATGCAGGGGACACGGGTTCGAGCCCTGGTCTGGGAGGATCCCACATGCCGCGGAGCAACTGGGCCCGTGAGCCACAGCTGCTGAGCCTGCGCGTCTGGAGCCCGTGCCCCGCAACAAGAGAGGCCGCGATAGAGGCCCGCGCACCGCGATGAAGAGTGGCCCCCGCTTGCCACAACTAGAGAAAGCCCTCGCAAAGAGATGAAGACCCAACACAGCCATAAATAAATAAACTAATTAATTAAAAAAAAAAAAAAAAAATGTATATATGTGTATAACTGAGTTACTTTGCTGTACAGCACGAGATTGGCATAACATTGTAAATCGACTATACTTCAATAAAAAAAATAAATTGAAATCAATTCAAATTAAATGGGATTGAAATTTCTGTCCCTTGGCAGCTAGCTGCGGTGGCTGGTAGCTGGATGGCGAAGATACAGAACGCTTCCGTCGTTGCAGAAAGTTCTATTGGTCAACACTGGACGGTGAGCCTCATTATACAGAGGGGGAAACTGAGGCTCAGAGAGACGAGCCCCACAGCCAGAAAGAAAGTGAAGGAGGGATCAGGGGTAGGGGAGCAAGGCGGACAGTCCTTGTAAGCCCTTGATGTTGGGGGGCGGGGGGAGGGAGAGAACGGTTGTGTGTATCTGTGTGAGCGCACATGGGGGATCTGTACATGCACATGTGTGTGTGCATACACGGGGGTCTAATATGCATATATATATGTGTGTGTGTGTGTGTACACAGGGGTCTGTGTATGCATATATATGTGTGTGTGTGTGTGTGTGTGTGTGTACACAGGGGTCTGTGTATGCATATATATGTGTGTGTGTGCGTGCACACGGGCAGGATGTCTGAAAATGCACATGTGTGTGCATGTGTATGACAGGATCTCTCTGGGCTTCCCTCTCTCAGCACCTCCTAAGCAGTTATCCTTATCTACCATTTTCTATTCTGGTTTCCCTTTCTGGGTATCTACCGCCCTGTCTCTCTGAGTTTCTCTGTCTCTGTCTCTTCCAGTCTTTCTGGGTCCCCTTTTCCTTCCTCCTGTGTCACTGTCTCTGTTCCATTGCTCTCACTCTCTCTGCCCCAATCTCTCTGTCTGGGTCTCTGTTTTTTTCTGCACCTCTGGGTTCTCTCTCTGTCTCATCTCAGGATCTCGGTGTTTGCATCGATTTCTCTGTCTCTCTGTCTCTCTCTCTGTCCCTCAGCTCTCTATTTTTTAAATCTCTTGACTCCTGGATCACAGCCCACATCCGTGCTGAGGTCCCCTCACCCCGCCTCCTCTTTCTCCCCCGCCTGGGTCCCCAGCCTGTCTTGGTCCCCTCTCATTCCCCCTTTCCAGGCCAAGGGCAGGAAATCTGGGCCAGACTAGCTCTCCCTATCTCTCCAGCCCCCCTCCCCTCCCAGCCTTAAAAATAGCAGGAGAAATTGGGACGGACGCCGAGGGGGTGAGGGCGGGGGCACAGCCCGAGGAGGAAAAACCAGGTGTCTGGGCACTCACGTCTGTCTGGGGGCCCTTCCCAGCGCCTGGACACTCGAAGGTCACAAATTCGTGGCATCGTCGATGAACCACAAAGCTGCAGACTGAAGGTGAGAATCATAGAGACACAGAGACAGACAGAGAACCCAATGGACAGTAAATCAGAAACAGAGGAGACCCAGACAGAAAGAAAACCAGGAGAGGAGGATCCCCATAGAGTCCAATACAGAGAAAATCAAAGAGACCTTGACATGCAGAGAGACAGAAACAGAGACACTGGGAGAAAGAAATTCAAAACGTGGACCCAAAGAAAGAAACAGAAATGCAAAGAATCACAGAAACAGAGAAAACACAGAGAGCCCAATGCATACCCACAGCCAAAGGGAGACAGAGACAGAGACACAGAGATAGAGAGACAGAGAGAGAGGCAAAGACAGAGAGAGGAAGACAGAGGAAGACAGAGAAAGACACAAAGAGATGGAGACAGAGAGAGAAAACAGGATCCCATTGACACAGACCCACAGACAGCGATAAGAAAGCCAGGAGAGAGGCAGGCCAACTAGAAGAGAGGAAACACAGGGAGAGGTCCTCCAACAGAACGGAGAGCATCAACTTGGGCAGAAGTGAGTCTGGGGGCGCCGCTGTCGGCCCGCCCCCCTCCCTGACTCACTCGGTTCTCAGCAGTAGCAGCTGGTGCTTTAGGACTCGGCCCCCTCTCCCGGCCCCCATAACTGCCGGCCCCACCCGGCCCCCACCCGCCCATCGGTGACCCCACCCGGCCGGCCCCTGCCTAGGACGGTGGTGTTGTCATGGCAACGGCAGCCTGGGGGGGGCTCTGACTTTGCATCTCCAGCCCCCCCTCCCTTCAGCTCCCCTTTTCCAAAATCTCACTGTTCCCATGGCAACAGATTCTCCAAATATCTGTCCCCACCTGGAGCCGGCCGAGGGAGGGGCCCCCAGCACCACCTCCGCGTTGGCCCCGCCGTCAGAGCTCCCTCCCCACTGCAGGTTGTGTCTCTGCCACACCCCCCCGCCCCGGGCTCCCCCGCGCCTCTCTGAGGATCAGAGACACGTGTGTCAAGCAGCCTAGGCTGTGGGGCCCCAGCCTCCACCCTCCTGAGGGTCCTGGGAGTCCAGGTCCCCAGCTCTTACCTTGACATTGCAGGCCCTGTTTTCCAATCCCCCTGTAAGAGTCAAGGATCTGAGGTCAGTGCAGAAAAGGGTACCTGGACCTCTCACCTCTGCCAGTCATAGGAGGCCTGAGTCCTCCCATCCTCCTCCTGCAGGACCCAGGAGTCTGAGCCCCAGCTGACTCTCCTTTCCAGAACCCAGAAATTCTGGCCCCCCCAGTCTCTCTTCTCTCAGACCCAGGAGCCCAGGCCCCCAGCCCCTTCCTTCAGACTCAGAAGTCCAGGCCCCCAGCCCCTCCTCTCTCTGACCCAGGAGTCCAGGCCCAGGCCCCTCCTCTCTCTGACCCAGGAGTCCAGGCCCCCAGCCCCTCCTCTCTCTGACCCAGGAGTCCAGGCCCAGGCCCCTCCTCTCTCTGACCCAGGAGTCCAGGCCCCTAGACCCCTCCTACCCTAGGGTCAGGAGCCAGGGCTGCAGCCCCCTCTTTCCTCATCACTGTGGGGTCTGGTGCGTCAGGGGTCTTTAGCCCTAGTCTCCTTATCCCTCAGGGCCCCAGCCCCCTTCCCTCACCATATGAAGTCAGTGCAGTGGCTGCAGAAGGTTGGCTGCTTGAAGAAGCGAGCGGTGAACTTGTGGCTCTTGACTTCGTGGACCACCTTCTGCCTCAAAGCCCCCTTTCTGCAAAACAGGGGCCGGGGTCCCCCCTCTGAATCGCCTCCGCCGGGGCCCAGGCCTGCCATGGCCCCAGGAACGTAGCAGGGACCAGGATCCTGCCTTTCTCGGGAAACAGGTGGAAGGGCAAGGAGCCGAAGGCTCGTAAGAGCAAAAGAGACGGCGGGAGATTCCGAGGTGGGAAGGAGAGGGGCGAGGCACCTCCGGGAGCGGAGCGCGCAGGGCAGGGAGCGGCACCCCGGGGCGCGCCGGCTCCGCCAGGGGGAGCGGGCGAGTGCGGCGGAGAGCCGAGGGCAAGGGCCCGGAGGAGCCGGAGGCACGGGCGGCGTCGGTGGTGGGAGCTCCAGCTCAGGCACCTGCTGAAATGTGGGAGCCCCGGGTGGGGGGAGGCGTTGCCATGACGACCGAGGGGCGGGGTTTCGGCTTAAAGGCGTCCCCCTCCTTGAGACCTGGGACAAATGCCCTCCCCTCCAACACACACACACACGTGCGCACACCCACGCCGGGGGCTGGCTGAAGGGAGGGGGCATCCTCCGAGCCGTGCCCTGCCCCCTCCCCAATCTGTCGCCCGGCCCCGTCTTCCTCCCCGACTAGGGTGCCTCGGTGAGTCCTGTTAGCCCACTGTAGCTCCTCTCCGATCTCTGTCTCTGATTGTGTCACTCTGTTTCATTGTACAAACTTTGTATTAGTGCTGGGGTCCAATGTTGAGCAGGGAGGCTTGGTGTCTCACTTTTTCTGATGCCACCCGAGTCTTGATTTCTCTCTCTAGGCTTCCGTGAATTTGTACTTCTAGGTCTCCCTCTGGGAGTGTTCATTTCCCTGGGTCTCTGTTCCTTTCCCTAGTCCTCGTGCTCTCTGTGTCTCTCTGGGTGGGTCTGGGTTCCTTTCCTTATCTCTGAGAATTTCTGTTTTTATTTTCCTGTTTTCTTCGCTGTGTATCTCCATTTATGTCTGTCACTCATCCTGTGACCCCCTCTGGGTCCTGGTGTGTCTCTCTCTTTCACTTCATGTCTGTCTCACTGTGAATCAGTCTCCCTCTGTCTCTCCCCATCTCATAAATTCTTGCATTTCTGTCTCCCTGAATCTCTTCCTCTCCCTGTCTCTTTGTCTCTCTGGCTCTGTGGATCTCTGTCTCTCCCTCCCTCCGTGTCTTTCTCTCTGAGAGTCAATCTCTGTCTCTCTCCCTGTCTCATTTTCTATGTCCTCTTCTATTTCCCTCGATTTCTCTCCCCTCCTCCCCGTGTCCGTGTCTTTGTAGATGCTTTTGTCTCTGTCTCTCTCCCTTCCTGTGTCTCTACGAATCTCGCTCTCCGTTCGTGCTTGCCTCTTCCTCCTTCTGTATCTCTCTGCGCCTGTCCCTCTCTCTGACCCACTCTCTGGCTCTGTCAATCCCTCTATCGCTGGGGGTCTCTCTCGGAATGTTTAAGTTGCTCTCTCTCCCTCTCCCTCTCCTTCTCCCCTCCCCAGCTCTATCTTTGTCCCTTCCTCACCCACTCTATGTATCTCTCTGGCTCTGTGGATCCCTCTCGTCTCTGGGGTTCTCTCTCTCCCTCCACGTCTCTCAGTGATTCAATCTCTTTCCCCCGCTGGCTCTGGAATACTCTGTGCATCTCTGCCCGGGGATTGGGAGGGTCTCTCCGAACGTTGGCCCGGTCAGGTTTCCTCCTGTCTCTCCCCTCCGTCGCCCCACCTGAGTCTCTGCCTCTCTCTGGTCGCGCTCCGTCACTCCCCCAGCTCCCGAGCGCTTCCTAGTCCCGGCTCCACCGGTAGAACCGCTCTGTTGCCAAGGACAACCACGGCCCGCCCGAGGCTGCGGGGTGCAATGTATTCTGGGACTTGTAGTCTGGTCCTGCAGATCAGCTGTTCTCGCAGCGCGACCGAGAACTTTCTCTCCCGGCATGCCCCGCGAAGCGGGATGGCCCGCTGCGGCGTAGCCTGGGGGCTCGGGCCGGCAGCCACATCTTCTCTGCGACTTTTGGGGGTCGGGGTCAAGCTTCTGGAAGCCGAAGGGGAGATAAGAGAATCCGAGTACTCTCCTAAACCCCAAAACATGGGGTCCACTGGCTTTCCGGCCACCTCCAGGCGTCCGCCGTACCCCAGGAGAGATGATAGGGGCCGGGGGTGGCCCCGAAAACTGACCTAGGAATCCCACAGCGCTCTATTCTAGTTCTGCTTGGGTTCTTTCCCGCATCACCAGCGTTATCACCCCAAGGTTCTACAGCTGTTCTGTCTGGTGCCTTCTAGAAGGGGTTTAAGCGTGGGATGGGGGAGGGGTGGGGGCGCGAGACGTCCTTCGACAAGGTAGGGATTGGTGTAGGTCAGAATTCTGGGATGGACACTGCAGACATCGAAAGGAGGATTTTCCTCACTAAAAAGATGTGCGCCTGCTCTAGTTAGCCCTTCCCCCTCTTCCAGCGGGACCCTTACCTCCCTTGCAATATATCTTGCCAATTGCTTTTGTGGGTGTAGATGCAGAAAGTGGGTTGCATGATCCTTGATTTTTCCCAGTCATGTGTTTATGTAGTTGTGATTATCTTGGAGAAACGACAAGATGACCTTCTGTGGGACAGAGATTCATGGCAGGAGTAATTCCTTTGATCTTTATCGAAGTGTTTTATTGACCACGTGTGTCAGAGAGCTTAGAACTAAGGGTAAAATGGAGCTGAGAGTGGTGATATAGGCAGGGTCAGATCCCAAAGGCCTTGACTGAGGGGCTTTGGTATTACCTATAGGCAGTGTGGAGTGGGATACGGAAGGATCTGGGCAGAGGAGGGCAGGATCAGATCTGAATGTTGGAAAAAGAAAGCATCCCTCTGGGGCCAGTGTGGGCTGGAGGTAGGATGCTCCAAGGAGGAGGCTGGGACAGTAGCTCAGGTGAAACGAAAGGAAGCCTGGAGGAGGGGACAGATATAAATAGGATTTAGGAGGAAGAATACAGTGTTTGATAACTGAGAGGGCAGATGGTAAGAAGAAGTGACTGGGTTCTCGCCGTGAGAAACGGGAACCTGAAAGCATTGATTCTGGAGGCAAGATGCTGCACTCAGAATGGGACACGGTATTTCTGAAGTGCTCGTGGGACTCCAAGGAGGGAGAAATCTTGTTCATTTCTATCCTAACTAGCTCTCCTCATTTGAGAGAGAGTAATGTGGAAGATCCAGACTCAAGTTTTTTTCTGATGGGGCCAAAGTTGTCTTGACCCCAGCCCTTTTCTCCTACCAGACCCAGCAATCTGGGCCTTGCCCTCTCTCTTGGAGCCCTCCCCATTAATAAAGCAAGCACAAGTCTTTCTTTTATCTTTATATTGGGGTTTAAAAAAAAAGAACATTACTGATGTGGGAGAAGGGACAAGGCTTCTCTCTATGATTGACAGCAGGGGCTGATGGGAACCAGAAGCTCCAGGGAATTTAAAAAAAATAAAATATATATTTATACATTTATATAGATCATGTTATGCATGTGAGTCCCAGAGAAGCAGGAAGCAGCAGCAGAAAGCAACTAGCACGCAGAAACACACGTGTGTGTACACCACACACTCAAGCGATGCAATTCCTTTGACTACGGCACAGTAGCAATTCCCACCCCCCAACCCACCCCACCCCCAACATTTTTTTGAAAAGAAACTTCCCTTTTAAGAAAAGGGCCACCCAGTGATTGTTGCCCTAGTGACCAGAAAAAAAAAAAGGAAAAAAAAAAACCCAGGCTAACATCACCTTTAAGGCTGGCAGTGGCCATTTTCTTCTCCTCCCTGCAAAGGCAGGAGATGCAATTTTTGACACTGAGGCTGGAGGGCCACATCACTGGCTCTTACAAATACTTCAGACAGTTGTCTTCAAGACCATGCAGTTTTTTTGCCAGTTTTTTGATACCCCAGGGAGTAGTTGGGATGGAAGTCATACACCCCTTGCCTCCTTTAAGATGGCCTCTAGGCAGTGGGTTTTTAGTAAGCCTGGCAAAAATTCTGGAGCCGATCTCAGGCGAGGCTGAGCACCAGGCAGGTTCTAGGGACCCAGGGTCTATGCTTTAAGCCCCCCGCCCACTGGAAATTATTGACCTTCAGAGTTTTGTTTTTTTGTTTTTAACTTAAAGGGGAGGTACACTGTACACCCCGCCTCCACTGGGAGAAAGGGGGCCCAATCCCTAGCTACCCACCCCCACCCCCCAGACACACACACATACACACCAACTAAGGCACAGCCAGGGCGGGCAGGCATGCTTTGGCAATGGGGCCCCTCTGGAGGCCCAGGGTGTGAACAGCTGCAAAAGGGGTGTGTGGTGTGGGGCTCAGCACCTTTGGAGGTGGGAGTGGGCTGTGGGGCCGAGAAGGAAGAAGTCTCAGGGCTCCTGATCGATCAGAAGGAAACTGGGAAGAGGTGGTCAGGCAACAGGCAGTTGAGAAAACAAACAGGATGACTGGAAAGGAGCCCCAAAGCCGAATGTGTAGAAAAGAAGAGAGCAGAGAGAAGGAAGCCGAACAGGATGTGGTAACCAAACAGAGCAGGAAGGGAGACAGAACAGAAGGAGGAGTGAAAGAAACAGGAAAGAGAGGAGGGTGAGTTGGGAAGGATATGAGAAACGCAGGAGAGAGGGGAGCCGGGAAGAGGACCTCAGAGGGCCTCAGGACTTGGTAAAGAACCTCCGCTGAGAAGAGGGAATCGGTAGCCCCTCCAGGGCAGAGCCTCAGACCCTGACAAAAACCAGGCGGGCCGAGTACACCAGGTCGGCCACGTAAGCCAGCAGGTTGATGGCTGTCAAGATGGCCACAGCCAGTCGGCGGTCCCAGGCGCACACGTAGTAGGGGTGCTTGTTGCTGCAGCTCATATCCTTGGAGCGCCGGGGCTGGCCGCCGTACTTCTCGTCGAACTGGTAGAGCGGCCAGATGACCAGAGCCGTGGCGTAGAAGAGGACGGAGAGCAGGGCCAGCCCGGACAGGAAACTGGGGAAGGGGATGGGCAGCATGTTGGTGCAGTCGCCCAGGTTCAGCAGGATGGCCACGGCCGCCAGGATGAAGCAGATCGAGTACACGGCCACGCACCACTCTAGGGCCGGCTGGTGCTGGTACAGGTAGGGGTTGCTGATGAAGGCGAAGATGACGCAGGCCACGAAGGTCTCCAGCACCTTGAGCAGGCCTGGCACGGTGGCCATGTAGCCAGTGATCTCGCCGGGCCGTGCCCGGGTCCAGGCCACTTCGGTGGCATAAGCCAGGCAAGCGATGCAGGAGAAGGTGGTGGCGGCGATGGCGTGGTCCCGGGAGCGGCCGTGAGACAAGAACTGGACGTACGTGGTAGGGTAGATGATGGAGGCCGAGAGGCAGAAGAGGGCGGCGTAGCAGGCGTAGGTGATGGGAAAGTTGCGCCAGGACAGGGGGAAGCGGGCCTGGAGCCCACCCAACTCGACGATGAGGATGATGAGGGTCACGGCAAAGCAGAAGCACCAGGTAAACATGGACCAGTTACCCATGGCGCCCGTCCAAGCGCCCACACTGGCCACCAGCGAGAAGGCCACGCAGGTGGAGATGAGCTGTAGCAGGCGCAGGAGGCCCAGGGGCTGGGCCAGTGCCCGAGCGGACCCCACGGTGGTCGGGAAGCCCAGGCCCGAGGACGACGACGTGGTCGTGATGGTGGTGCGGGTCACCGTCACCGGCATGGCTGGGGGGAGGGGAAAGAAGGTGTCCCGAGAAGATTCCTAACTGGAGGATCCAGGCCCCCAGCACCTGCCTCCCTGGAGTGAGGGGGCGTGTGGACAGCGTAATCTGGACTCTAGCTGAGGCGTACCCAGGATGCGAGTTTTCAAACTGGGCCAGTCCCAGCCCTCCAGGGATGAGCTGGTCACCCGGAGCTAGCCGCCTCCTCCCTCCAGCCTCATGTCAGAGCTCAGGAGTGTAGTCCCCTATCTCTTTTCTTCCCAGGACCCTCCTTTCCTCTCCCCAAAAGCCAACTCCTGTAAAACCACGTATCTTTCTTCCCACTCCAAACACACAAAGCGGCCCTCCTTCCCTCAGGGACTCAGCAACCCAGCCACTCAAGAGTCTGCTCTAGGGACTTCCCTGGCAGTCCAGTGGTTAAGACTCTGAGCTTCCACTGCAGGGGGCCCAGGTTTGATCCCTGGTCAGGGAACTAGAGCCCGCATGACGCAACTAAAAGATCCCGCGTGCCGCAACTAAAACCCAGTGCAGCCAAATAAATAAATAAATATTAAAAAAAAAAAAAAAAAAAAAAAAGGAGAAGCAGCAGCAGGAGAAGAGGCTCTGTCTTCTGTGACCTCTTAGAAACTCCATCTCTGCACTTCCTCCCTTTGGGTACCCAGGACTCTGCAGCCCAGCCTCTCTTTCATCTAACGGTCCTAAACATTTCCAGCCTCCAGACATCCAGGAGTCCAGCCTCTACGTGGAAACCTTCTTAGGGACCCACGTCTGATCAGAGCTTCCATCCTTCCAGCCTGTCTCCTCTCACTGAGCAGGAGGCTGGCCCCAGCTCCTGGAAGACAAGAGCCCTCTCTCCCTTCTGGAACTGGGTCTTACCAATCTCGGCAGCACCCCTGCTATGGCCAAATGGATTTAGGTCTGGAGTACTTCAACCCAAAGGAAGCCTCTCCCCCTTCCCCAACATGAAGTCCAGCCCCCTAGTTCCCCAACTTCTGGGAAGCTCAGCTCCCCAGATTCTCTCAGCTGGCCCAGTGCCACTGAAATCTCTAGTCCTCTCTCATTCAGAAATACAGCTTCAGACCCCAGGGCTCTGGGCCCTCAGCCGTGAGCACACCAGACTCAGGGAAATCAACTTCTTTCTTCTATCCCTTTAGAACCTTTGACTTTTATGTCCTTGTCCTAAAGACTCTCAGGAAAGAAGGCCTGGCCTCGATTCCTGACCAGGTGTCCAGACCCTCCCTCAGGCCCTGAAATAGCTAATCTCTTGGTTGCCACCTCTAAAAAGCTCAGAAGGCCTCTCTCAGCCCCAAGGAAATGCAACATCCTCCTTCCAGGGTCAGGAGGGCAGCGTCACAGCCTTTAGCCCATCTGTCCCTGTACAATAGCTTCCTGGGGACGCAGGAGGCCAGCTCCTGAACATACTGCTTCCTCATATACACAGGTGTCTGGGCCCCTCTCTTTGGAACCCAAGGTCCCAGGTCTTAGGATCCAGGAGTCCAAGTCCCCAGCCCCTCCTCCTTCAGACCCAGGAGCACTGCATTCCCCAACTCTTCTCTCAGACCCCAGTATTCAGGGCCCTCAGCCCGCTCCTTCCTCTGACAGAGCAGCTCAGGCCTCAGGTCCCTCTCCCGCAGACCCAGGAGTCCAGACCTCAGAACCTCTCCCCCCTCAGACCCAAGAGTCGGAGCCCCCAGCCCACTCACCAGCGGTCTTTGCTGAGGATCCCACCAGAGAAAGATCCGGCTCTGGAGGCGGATTAAGTCAGACACCTGGAAAAGGCTAGTCAGAGGACAGGAGGGAGAAACAACGTCAGCGTCCGCTCAGACCCGGCTCCACCCTCCCGGGACCCAGGCGACCAGCCGGCCTACTGCCCGGCGCTCGCCCAGAACGCGCGGTGAGGCTCCGCAGACCCTGGGCGCGCCTCCCAGCCCGGGCGGGGATTTGGCCCGGAGCCCCTAAGAGGTCGGGGATGGTGACCCCGGGGAAGCCCCGCCCCTTCTTTGCTCCTCTTTCCGCAAACTGCGAGGACGGGAGTGGAGGGAACCTAGCCAAAGTGCACGCCCCGCGGGCCGGCCTGGGCGTGTATGATCGTAACCCTGCTTCCGCCAGGAAAGCCGCGGGGCCGGCGGCTGGAGGGCCCTGGGCGGTGGCTGAGGGGGCGGGCGGCCCGGGCGGCGCCGCGTCTCCGTCCTTATAAGGGATTCAAGTCAGCCCAGCCATGTGGAATGTGGCGGGGACCGGGAGGCGGTGCTGGGACGCCCCCTGCTCGCGGATTCCGGCGGGGGAAGGGGGGGCAGAGCCCGGACGCCAGGTCCCAGGAGGAGAAGCCTGCACGTTCGAATTTCTGGGTCCTTCAAAATGTGAGTTCTGGGCCCCCATAAGGTGGGCCGGGAGCCTGGACCCCCCCAAGAGGGTCTCTAAGAGAGGAGTGGCTGTGTACCCGGACCCCTGGGTTCGCCTTGCGGACGCCTCCCGCCCCGCGGCGGGAAACTGTGCACAGTGTTGGAATCCAGTCCAGAGAGAGTGGCCACACCTCCCAGCACCTCCCGTAAGGCTGGTCTCCTGGCTACAGCTGGACCTCCCGGGCCACCTCCCGCTTCCCCCGACCCGTTAGGAGGAAGTTGGGACAGGCCCAGGAGGCAGAGGGCGGGCCACAGTCAGTTAAGTCTCCCCTGGAAGGTAAGTTAGCGCACGGACCACCCGGAGGGGAGGGGTCCGTCTCCACTCTCAGAGCCCCCAGCCGTCGCCTGAGGTCAGAGCTCAGGAATGAACTGCCAGAGACCCGAGGAGGGAGAGGAAAACACCCTTTGGCTTCCTGGAGACGCTGAGGACTTCGCTAGCCACGCCCCAGTCCTCTCCCCACCTTCAGGCCAAACACCACACCCCATCACTCCGCAAACTCAGAAGCGCGCCCTGAGCCCCAGCCTGTGCTCTCAGCACCAAGGGGCCCAGCTCCATCTTCACTTTGGGACCACGGGTGCTAAAGCTCCGTCTCTGGCCTTTTGAGTCTAAAGTTCGGATTCTGCCCCCTGGATGGGGAGGAGGTCAGTAATTCTGAACCCCAGCCACTACCTTTCTCAAACCCAGGACTCCCAACTCCAAGCTTCTCCAGGCCCTCAGCCCTTCCTCCATCAGACCCAGGAGTCCGGGCCCCCAGCCCCTCCTCCCTCAGACCCAGGAGTCCGGGCCCCCAGCCCCCTCCTCCCTCAGACCCAGGGGTCCAGGCCCCAGCCCCCCTCCTTTTTCAGATGTATGACCCGTATGAGTTCAGGTCCCCAGCCCTCTCCTCTCCAGAACCCGAGTCCTGACCCAGCCCATCTTTCTAGGGACTGAAGACATTTGGAATCCCTTTGCACCCAAGAATCCTGGACGCTGCTCCCACTCTCGGGGGTTCCCGCAGCCTCACCTTACGGGCCTGTGGCGGCTGCGGCTGGAGCAGAGGCGACAGCTGCAGGCTAGGAGGGTCTGCGGTCTGGGTGCGGTTGGAGGGCCGGGGAGTGAGCGCGGGCAGGGCTGGGGGCGGGGCCGGAACTCTGGGCTGGAGCCGAGTAAGGGTCTCCCCCTGCCAGGGCTATCCCAGTCCCGCCCCGAGGGCGGGGCCAAGGTAAGACCACCTCCCCAGAGATGATAAATTCACAGCCTCTCTCCCGCCCCGCCAGCGGTAGGGGTGGAGGGCTGAGGTCACTGTTTCCGTGGTGAGAAAACAGGAAGACACAACAGCTGGCGGAGTGGAGGCTCCTGGGGGGTGCCCTCCTCGACACAGCACTGGAGAAGTCTCCAGGGCAGGCCTGGGGAAGGCCGTTGCCATGGCAACCCGTCTGTTTAGACTTTGTTTACGACAGAGCCCCCCAGCTCAGGTCCCCACCCCAGTCTCACCTCAATCCGTTCTTCCTCTCCCTTCCTGGCCCCTCCCTCCTCCTCTGCTTCGGCCCTGCTCTTCCAGGATGGACGAAATTTTGGACATCTAGGTCGCGGTGGGTTGGGGGGACTGGGCCTCTCAATTTAATGGGGTCTGTTTGCTAGGGTCTGTGTCTCCTGGGTCCCTGAAATACGAAAGAGTTGAGGGTGTGCCGATCCCTAGGCTTTAGGGGGTTTCTGGGCTGAGGTCCCTGACTCCTGGGTCCCTGAAATACGAAAGAGTTGAGGGTGTGCCGATCCCTAGGCTTTAGGGGGTTTCTGGGCTGAGGTCCCTGACTCCTGGGTCCCCAAAAGAACAGTGGTTGGATTCCTGTAAGTAAGGAATTTGAGGGAGGAGCAAAATGGGTCTCCTAATCCTCATTTACACCGGGATTCGCGGTGTAAGGGACTGATGGGCCGGACCCCTAGGTCCCATATGTCCCTGTCGATGGGGGCAGGGGAGGGGGGGTTGTTGGTAGCAGGACTTCTGAGATCGAGGCCATAGGAGTTGGGGGCATGGACTCCCCGGCCGCGGGCCCAGAATCTTGGCTCAAAAGAGCAATTGCGGCTCAGGCTCCTGGGTTTTCGGAGCAGATGTGTTTGCTAGCCAAACCTCTTGGGTCTGGAAGGGAGAGATATTTTTGGCTTGCAATCCTGGCTCCTGGAAAGAGGGAGGGGCTCAGAAGCTTAAAGAGGACGAGGCTGGGGGCTGGGGGTGCCAGATTCCTGGTTCCTGCAAGAGGGGAGGGCCCAAGGGGCTGGTCTGCCCGGGCCCCAGAGCACGGGGGTCCTTTTTTAGGGGCAGCTCTGAAGCCCTGAGACGGATTGACAGAGCCAAGAAGCAAGCGGGCGCTGAAGGTCGGATGCACTGCCCGGGGCTGGGGTGGGGCAGGGACCGGGACGCCCGGGTCCCTCCCTGCTGGCCGGGCTCACTCACCGCGCTCTGCAGTCGTCCCCGGCGCGGCCTTGCTCTAGGCTGCCGCTGGGCGGGGCCTCGTGGCGGCTGCGGAGGCTCGGCGACCGGCAGCTGCCGGCGTTGCTACTGCTGGGTGTCTTCCAGGCCGACTACTGAGAAGGCTTTGAGGCCGAGCCCCAGAGTGGAAGACTCTCGCGTCGCGAAGGGAGGGGTCCGAAGGGATGCGGGAGCTCTGTGTCCCCGGATGCGTGCCCTACGGAGGTGGGAGGGGCTGGGGGGGGCACCTGGACGCTGTGTGCTCTGCAGAAGTTGGGGGGGTATGGTGGGGGTGGGAGGGGTGTGGAGCCTGTATGCCCACTTTTCTGCCCTGCAAAGGCGGTAGACACAGACCCTCTCTGTCATTATGTGCCCTGCCTAGGGGAGGGGGGGTCTCTATGAGCCCCGCATCAGGATGTGGAAGGAGTCAGGACATGATATTCTTTGGAGGTTCTCCAGGGACGACCCCAGGTTCTATTCACGTACCTCCTTGACCCCCGGAGTAGAAGCATCTCCTACCCCCTTCTTGCCCGAAACAGTCACTCTCTTTGCTTGACCCCGAAGTGGCACTCCTGAGATACCCCAAATAGTCCAGGGGCCATCACCACTCACAGTTTACTGCAGTTGTGCTCTCCAGTGGAAGTGTTCCCCCTTTAAGGCATTGAAACTTCAAAAGAGCGGAGTTCAGGGTAGCAGGAACAGGAAGCAAACATTTAAAGAGTGAGTCATCAGGTTTGACCCCGTAGGGTTCCCAGGTCTTGTGTAATCTGGCATCATGTATGTGCCACTGGTTCAGAGCGCTTACCCGTCCTGCAGGAGAGCGACCCAGCCCCAAAGATGCTGTCTCCAACCTGGCACTGAAACCCAGTCTCAAACAGGACGTGCCTCTGTTCTCTGAGAGTAGCTGCTTTCGGGTGATCAAGTACACGGCCCCACCCCCTAACTTCCTAATAAACTGGGTTCCCTGATCAGAAGCAATATTGTGTGTGTTCACATGACGGTGAATAGGATCATTGAACGTGTACACAGATGCTGCCACTGGCAGGAGTGAGGAAGGCAAGGAAAGCAAATAGAACCCAGAGTTAATTACAACCCAGGCAGGAAAAAGTCATTGCCCAATCCATGATGGAAAGGGTCCAATGTACTCCTCGGGTGACCAGGTATTTGGCTGGTCTCCCTAGGAAACCATACCACATTGGGGGCCCAGCACTACTTACTGCTGCCAGCAAGGTGGGCCTCCATCAGTGACAAAGTTCCATAGCTTTGATGAAGCAAATCCATGCATAGCCCACCATGGCTGCTTTGTTCAAAAGCCCATTAAGCAGGTACTGGGGAGACTGGGGGAAGAAGCTGACGGAGAGCCACAGAAGTCATCTGATCTACTTAAGTCTTAATAGCACTCTCTGTAATGGAGGGTTTTGGGGGAAGAGTTTACCTGGGTACAGATTATGAACTGGTTTTTGCTCCCGACACTTCTGATACCAAATGTGTGTGTGTGTTTGTGTGTCTGTGTGTGTGTTGGTTTTTTTGTTTTGTTTTTGTTTTTTTTTTTCACATCAACCACCAATTCTCTAACTCTAGACACAAAATGAGTGTCCAATGATTCAGTTCAATTCTTTTTTTTTTTTTTTTAATAAATTTATTTATTTATTTTTGGCTGCGTTGGGTGTTCATTGCTGAGCGGGGGCTATTCATTGCGGTGGCTTCTCATTGCGGAGCACAGGCTCTAGGCGTGTGGGCTGGGTAGTTGCGGCACACGGGCTTAGTTGCTCCGTGGCATGTGGGATCTTCCCAGACCAGGGCTCGAACCCGTGTCCCCTGCATTGGCAGACGGATTCTTAACCACTGTGCCACCAGGGAAGCCCTCAGTTCAACTCTGAATCTGAATGTGGAGTTATCGTCAGACCCCACAGGTTAAGGGCTCAGTCCCACAAGGCCACCCCCACTTCCAACTCCAGCCACAAGTCCCAGGCCTCCCATACTTCTGAGGACAGTGGGAATATCCCCTCCAAATAAAGGAATTATTACATGTCGAACCCTTTGCCACTACCAAATGAGATAAAATCTCCATTAGAGCAGATATTCGTTAGCCTGTTTTGTTCTCACGTAGGAGACATTCATAAATATATTTGTTGATAAATGAATGAGATTTTCATTTTCAACTGGCTAGAAAACTGGGGTTCCCAGGACTCCCTCCTTGGGTTCCATAATTTGCTAGAATGGCTCGCAGAACTCAAGAAGGCCCTTTACTTAGTACTACTGACTTATTATAAAGGATGCAACTCGGGAACAGCCAAACAGAAGAGATACACAGGGCAAGGCATGGGGGAGGGATGGAAAGCTCCCATGCCCTCTCTGGGCTCACCACCTCCCGGCACCGTGATGCATTTACGAAGCTGGAAGCCCTCTGAATCCCGTTGTTCAGGATGTTTACGGAATTTCCATTATGGAAGCATGGTTGATTAAATCACTGGCCATCAGTGAGCAAGTTCAATCTCCCTAGCCTCTCTGGAGGTCAGGGAGTGGGGCTGAAATTTCCAATGCTCTAATCACATGATTCATTCTTTGGGCAACCAACCCCCATCCAGAGCTAACTAGGGGCCTATCAAGAGTCATCTCGTTAGTATAAACGCAGATAGGGTTGAAGGGAGCTTATTATGAATAACAAAAGACAACCCTCTCACCCCTATCACTCAGGAAATTACAAGGGTTTTAGGAACTTGGTGCAGGGAACTGAGGACAAAAACCAAATATACAGATCTTATATCATTGTAACACACAGATCTTTCCTTACTCTGGGTCCAGTGGAAAATTTCATTCATTTATCAACAAATATATTTATGAGTGTCTCCTATGTGAGAACAAAACAGGCTAAGGAATATCTGCTCTAATGGAGATTTTATCCCATTTGGTAGTGGCAAAGGGTTCGACATATAATAACTCCTTTATTTGGAGGGGATATTCCCACTGTCCTCAGACTATTGGATTCTCAGGAATGTCCCTGAGTGATAGGCTTCCCAATTTGTATGGGGTTTATCTCCCATGCTCTGGCATGTGTGTGTGTGTTTTATTAATAGATACAGTGTATCTATCTGCTCTTTCCTGCTTTCAAGGTCTTATCAGTATGATGTCATCCGTGCAATTGACCAGAATGGAATCTATGGGGTACTGAAAGCACAAGTTGCTTTTATAGGAGAATTTGGTGATTCTGGAACAGTATCATACAGCATATCTCTAGCCTGGGAAAAGATCAAAACTCAAAACTTGAAGTACAGTTTCTACTGTATGCAAATCGTTTTTGCACCATTGCTAAGATCAAACAATGTACGTCAAACCATCATAAGTGGGGGACTGTCTGTATTCTTTCTTTCCTTGCCTTTATTGAAGTGGATGTCTCCCCCTAATCTGTTCTCTGGCCATAACACCTTTTTATCATCTATGGACCTCCTGGTCACTTGCCCTCATTTTCCACATGGTTTCCTGAAATTCTATAGAGAGCATCCCACCAGATATGCCATGAACAGGTCATACTGTGGCCTCAGAGTGGCCTGGTTGCCTCTGGCTGTTGCCAGGCTCATCTGTTCATCTCCATGAGCTACAAAAAATATCATGTTTTTATTTGCCCCACGATGTGAAAATGTTGGGAAGCACTGACTTAGAAGACCTGCCACGTGAACATTACCCTCCACACCATAGCAGTCACCTATCCACTCAGTTCTCCACGCCTCTCAGACATCAACCATTTCTCCTTCGATCTTACTTTCTCAGCAATGGCCATTTATGACCTTTTCTTAACTTGATAGGAACCCCCAGTCCATCAGCCCTCTCTTTTCTTTGCTTTCCTCTTTCTTCAGAAATGATTCCACAGTCCATCATTTCAATGACCCTCTTTTCATGTTAGGATATCTAACACTCCTTTGCCCTTCTGTCTTTGTATCACCCCAGTCTTTGAAAAGAAAAAAAGAAAAAGCCCATCTATAGATGATCTAAATAGACATTTCTCCAAAGAAGACATACAGATGGCCAAAAAGCACGTGAAAAGTTGCTCAACATCGCTAATTATTAGAGAAATGCAAATCAAAAATACGATGAGGTATCACCTCACACAGGTCAGAATGGCTATCATAAAAAAGTCTACAAACAATAAATGCTGGAGTGGGTGTGGAGAAAAGGGAACCTTCCTACACTGTTGTTTGGAATGTAAATTTGTACAGCCACTATGGAGAACAGTGTGGAGGTTCCTTAAAAAACTAAATAGAACTACCACATGATCCAGCAATCCTACTCCTGGGCATTCATTCGGAGAAAACCATAATTTGAAAAGATACATGCATTGGAATGTTCATTGCAGCATTATTCACAATAGCCAAGACGTGGAAACAACCTAAATGTCCAATCGACAGATGAATGGGTAAAGAAGATGTGGTACATATATACAATGGACTGTTAGCCATAAAAAAGAATGAAATAATGCCATTTGCAGCAACATGGATGGACCTAGAGATGATCATACTAAGTGAAGTAAGGCAGACAGAGAAAGACAAATATCACATGATATCACTTATATGTGGAGTCTAAAAATGGTTACAAATTATTTACAAAACAGAAACAGAGTGACAGACTTCAAAAACAAACGTATGGTTACCATATGGGAAAGGGGGTAGGGATAAATTAGGAGTTTGGGATTGACATATACACACTACTATATATAAAATAGATCATCAACAAGGACCTACTGTACAGCGCAGGGAACTCTACTCAATATTCTGTAATAACCTATATGGGAAAAGAATCTGAAAAAAGAATAGATATATGTATATGTATAACTAAATCACTTTGCTGTACACCTGAAACTAACACAACATTGTAAATCAACTATACTCCAATATAAAATAAAAATTTTTTAAAAAGAAAAAATTTAAAAAAGAAAAAGCACATCTATCAGGGTTTTGTTTTGTTTTCTTTTCTTTTGTTTTTCCTCCTGTGCTTGTCCTTAAGCGATTAAGCATTACTGGAGAAAGTCATATTACAAGTCATAGAGACATGGTGACCAAACTCAAATGTGTCCTCAGTATTGCCCACAACCCCACTGCAATCATCTGGTAAACTCATTCTCATTCCCATAGTGACAAGCACACTATTTTTATGCTCTTCGACCTCTGCCCTCAGCCCCCATTCTCAGCCTATGACCTACCTTCTTTATTTAGAGAGATAACAGATGCTGTTGACTGGTAAGCCCCTCAGCTTCCTTACACTGAAGCCAAAATGTGACTATATTTCCAGGACTGTTCTTGAACAATAGTGAAGTTCTTATGCCGATTCTTCTTCTTGTCTTTTTTTTTTTTTGCATTTTTTTCCTTTTATAAAATTGTAGTATAGTTGATGTACAACATTATCTAAGTTACAGGTGTACAATATGGTGATTCATAATTTTGAAAGGTTATACTCCATTTATAGTTATTATAGAATATTGGCTATATTCCCTGTGTTGTGCAATATATTCTTGTAGCTTATTTTATACATAATAGCTTGTACCTCTTAATCTCCTACCCCTATACTGCCCCCCCCCGCACTCCCCACTGGTAACCACTAGTTTGTTCTCTATATCTGTGAGTCTGTTTCTTTTTTGTTGTTGTTGCTATATTAACTAGTTTGTTGTATTTTTTACATTCCCCATATAAGTGATATCATACGGTATTTGTCTTTCTCTGTCTGACCTATTTCACTTAGGATAATGCCCTCCAAGTCCATCCATGTTGTTGCAAATGGCAAAATTTCCTTCTTTTTTATGGCTGAGTAGTATTCCATTGTGTGTGTGTGTGTGTGTGTGTGTGTGTGTACCTTATATATATAAAATATATATGTTGGAAGGAGGATTCTTAACCACTGGACCACCAGGGAAGTCCCTCTTTTTTAGTTCTTAACCTTTTGACCTTGCAAGTACCTGATGCTGTTAGTGCCTCCTTCTAACTTGAAACTGTCCTCTAGCATTGTATGGCATGTCATCCTCCGGGCTTTCCTTTTGCTTCTTTGGGCTTCCTTTACAAGCTCATGTTCCTTTAAATACTAGAGCTCCTCAAGGCTCTGTCCTGGACTTCTACACTTCTCACGACATACTCTCGCTAGGGGATTCCATACACCCCTGGCTTCAGGGAGCCCCGATGAGTAAATGACCCATGTACTAGAGAAGATGCTAATTCAGCTGCTATAACAAAGGCAAAATATCAATGGTCTAAACCAGCGCTGACCAATAGAAAAATAATGAGAGCCACATGAGCAATTTAAAAATTTCTAGTAGCCACATTAAAAAGAAGTAAAACAATTGAGTTAGTTTTAACAACGTACCTTATTTTAATCCAATATATCAAAATATTATCATTTCAGTGTGTGATACCAACTGCATTTCAAATGCTCAATGGCCACACATGGCTCATGGCTACCATATTGGACAATGCAGGTCCAGAAAAGGTAATGGTATATTTTTCTTTCTTGTAGCAATCCAAGAGTTGGCAATCCAAGGTTGATATGATACCTCCATGGTGTCAAGGAGTCATTCTCTGTTGTCGTGCTGTCACCTTTGACAAGGGCTTCCATTTGGGCTCTAGCGTATGACCCAGATCAAACCACTATATTGTCGTTGCAGCCACAGGAAGAGGAGAGGGGAAGGGGTTGGCATGCTTCTTTCCTTTTAAGTGTGTGATCCTGGAGCTACACATATCCCTTGTGTATCTTACTGTCCAGAACTTAGTTGCATGGCCACGTAAAGCTGTAAGGGAGACTGGGAAATACAGTGTTTGTTTTTTTTTTTAACACTGCTATATTTAAAATGAATAACCAACAAGGACCTACTGTATAGCACAGGGAACGTTGCTAAATATTCTGTAACAACCTAAATGGGAAAGGAATTTGAAAAAGAATAGATACATGTATATGTATAACTGAATCACTCTGTTGTACACCTGAAACTAACACAACATTGTTAATCAACTGTACTCCAATATAAAATAAAAAATTAAAAAAAAAAAAAGGAAATACAGTCTTCAGTTGGGGAAACAGATACCCAGAAAAATCTTCTATTACAGAGGGAAGAAACTGGGGGAAACTACTGGTAACCTCTGTAACCTCTGCTATGACTCAGGAATATACAGCAACTCAGATTACTCCTCTGAGCTCCAGACATGCATATCCCGGTGCTTACTGAGTCTCCACTTGGATGTCACAAAGGTCCAAACTCCATACATCCAAAATTAACAGGGAATCTTTCCTCCAGTGTAGTGTGTGTATCACCAGTAAATGTCATTACCTGCCATCCTGTTGCATAAGCCAGAATTCTAAGACTTGTCATTGATATTGTCATTTCTCATACCCTCCCACATCCAATCTATCACCAAGTCCCATCACCTCCTATATTCTCTCTCTCTTTTTCTTTTTGGCCATGCCATGTGGCATGCGGGATCTTAGTTCCCCAATCAGGGATCGAACCCCCGCCCCCTGCATTGCAAGCGCAGAGTCTTAACCACTGGACCACCGGGGAAGTCCCCTATATTTTCTTTCAAATTCATCAACTTCTATACATCTCTTTTTAGTCACATGTTGCTGGGTAATACATTTCCCCAAAGGAATGAAATTCTGATACATGCTGCAGCATGGATGAACCTTGAAATCATTATGCTTAGTAAAATAAGCCAGACGCAAAAAGATAAATATTGTAGGATTCCACTTACATGAGCTACCTAGAGTAGTCAAATTCATAGAGACAGAAAGTAGAATAGTATTTACACAGGGCTGGGGGCAGGGGGAATGGGAGTTAGTATTTAAGGGATCCAGAGTTTTAGTTTGTGATGATGAAAAAGTTCTGGACGTGTATAGTGGGGATGGTTGCACCACCGTGCGAATGTACTTAATGCCACTGAATTGTATGCTCAAAAATGGTTAAAATGGTAAATTTTATGTTATGTGTATTTTAACACAAAAGTTAAAAGAAAGAGGAGCCTGGCCAATATCGAAGAAGAATAAGGAAGCTGAAAGACTTATGCTACTTGGTTTCAAGACTTATTTATGGGGGCTTCCCTGGTGGCGCAGTGGTTAAGAATCCGCCTGCTAATGCAGGGGACACAGGTTTGAGCCCTGGTCCAGGAAGATCCCACATGCCGCGGAGCAACTAAGCCCCTGCGCCACAACTACTAAGCCGCGCTCTAGAGCCCGCAAGCCACAACTACTGAGCCCCCATGCCACAACTACTGAAGCCCCCATACCTAGAGCCCATGCTCTGCAGCACGAGAAGCCACTGCAATGAGAAGCCCACGCACCACAAGGAAGAGTAGGCCCCGCTCGCTGCAACTAGAGAAAGCCCACGAGCAGCAACGAAGACCCAATGCAGCCAAAAAAAAAAAAAAAAAGACTTATTTATGAAGCCAAGTAATTGAATGACTTGGTATTGGCACAAAGCTAGACAGACAGAGCCATGGAACAGACTGGAAAGATCGGAATGGAAGGGGAGAGGAAAACAGAAGATTGTTAATACCCTGAACCTCTTTTTAAATTTTTTTTTTAGAATGTTTGAGAATGGTAAATGGAATTATCCAAATATCACTGGGATGGACTTTTGCCAGGTCCATGCTTGCGGGACTGAACAAAAGGAATCCTCAGAGTGATTCAGTTCCTTATGTTCTCTGTGCCTCAGAAAACCCATCCTCAGAAGCACATCTCTAGAATCTTCCGTATCTAAGCAACCCTGTTCCTCTGATTGGGCGTCTCTGGTTCTTAGACCACCAAGCACCAAAGGGATGAATGGATTTCTGTGTCCCTTAGGGCAGCGCTGTCCACATTTCTAGTAGCCACATCTAAAAATATAAAGAGACAGGCAAAGTAAACTTTAATCACATATTATATTTAACCCAAATTATTGACATGTGTTACACGATTTTTGTGTGTGTGTGTGTGTTACATGATTTTTTTGGAAAAAATTTCTCGATAAGACCTACTTGTTGGCCATGATGATGGTGGTGGCCTGTACTCTCTTTAAAATTCAGTGGGTATTTTGAGCTTTTTTTTTTTTTGGCCGCGCCGAGCATCATATGGGATCTTAGTTTCCTGTGACCCCTGCAGTGGAAGCTCGGAATCTCAACCACTGGACCACCAGGGAAGTCCTGGTATTTTGTACTTAGAGTACATCCCAATTCGGATGCTAAGGTTTCAAGGGAAATGCGGCATCTGTTGGTAAAATTCATAAAATGCACAGTTGAAAAGGTTAATTCACATGGCCAAGTTGTCCAAACATACTTAAAAAGGTACTAACTAAACCGAGTATCCGCTTTTAGACAAATTAGTTAAACTTAAAAAAAATTTAAAATTCAGTTCCAGGACGTCCCTGGTGGTGCAGTGGTTAAGAATCCGCCTTAACCATAGATTAACCCCCATCAGGGGACACGGGTTCGAGCCCTGGTCCAGGAAGATCTCACATCCCGCGAGCAGCTAAGCCCGTGCACCACAACTACTGAGCCTGTGCTCTAGAGCCCGCGAGCCACAACTACTGAGCCCGCGAGCCGCAACTACCGAAGCCCACGAGCCTAGAGCCCATGCTCTGCAACAAGAAAAGCCACCGCACTGAGAAGCCTGCGCACCACAACAAAGAGTAGCCCCTGCTCGCTACAACTAGAGAAAGCCCGCGCGCAGCAACGAAGACCCAACGCAGCCAAAAATAAATAAATAAAAATAAATAAATTTATTTTAAAAAAATAAAAATAAATTTATTTTAAAAATAAATAAATAAAATTCAGTTCCATAGTCCCACTGGCCACATTTCAAGCACTCAAGGAGGCCATCATATTGGATTAAAATGTGTTAATTCCTTTTGCTCAGAATGGAACTCTCAGTTTTTCAGAGTGTGCCAGCCTATACTAGCATACAAATTCCAGCAGTATTTAAAAAAATAATACTTTGTGACTAAGTGGGGTTTATTTTAGGAATGGGAGGATGGCTAATATTCGGACACCTTTAATGAGATTTATGCTATGAACAGAGCCAAGTAGAAAAAAAATCATGTGACTATCCCATATGTGCTAGAAGAGTATTTGACAAAACTTACTTTAAAAAAAAAATTGAATAAACAGGAAGTTAGAGTTCCTAAAACTGTTAGACATCTGTGGCTCTCCAGGACTCCTGCTCTGTGAAGGGATTTCTCTGGTCCTTGGAGTCAGGGCGGCTGTGGATAGCTGCTACTTGTCAGAACGTGTCCTCTGCAGACTACAGCATATATAGACACTATAGCCCAGGTCTGGTGTTTTGGGGACTTTCCAGCATTTAAACCCTCAACTTATTTGCACGGGGGTAACTCCCCATTGTAAGCACACTGGTGGGGGTTATTGTCTGATTTTTTTTTTTTTTTTTGGCTGTGGGGCATGTGGGATCTCAGTTCCCGGACCAGGGATCGAACCCGCACCCCGTGCCTCGGAAGAGGGGAGTCTTAACCACTGGACCTCCAGGGAAGTCCCACTATTGTCTGATTTATTAGGAAGACCAAGGGAGCGCTTCCCACTCTCTGGAAGGTATGGAGTAGGCAACCAGATGCTTCCTCCTGGGGCTTTGAATTAGGGAGGAAAGAGGCAAGGACGTTGGAAATTAAGAGCACAACTGAAGGGGCGAAGGAATCACTGGGTTAGTGTTGAGTGGAGGGAGTGACCAGTAGGCTGGTGGTAGTGCAGCTTCCCAGCCTGGGTGGGACTTAAGAACATTCTCTCTGCTGTCTATTCTTGGCTTCCTGCCAACTGACAATTTCCAGCCTTCCCTTGCACTCTGTGATTTTCTTAGTTCAGTGGCCTTCCGTTAAATTCCTCCTTGGCTTCTTAGATCCGGAAGCAAGGCCTGTCATTTGCAAACCAGAGCCACTGCAGGAGACCCTCAGGAACTCCCCTTCCTGCGGCCTGAGAGGAGTTTTCACGCCCATGAGACGATTTTCTTTCTCCTCGTGATGCAGATTGGATTAACAGATGGTGACTTTCATCGTGATATCTTAAGCAAAATAGACTGAAGTCTTCTGTTTTGAAGACGTAGGCTGCATTTGGTGGCAGGGAGGGGGGATGAGGAAGGAAGGAAATCTATTTGATTTGTAAAACTCCCCTGCTAAATGTACTTATCAGATGGAAATAAATCAAGTCTCCATCTATAAAGGACTGGATAAATAAACTATGGTACCTCCAGATAATGTGACAATATGCATATCTAAAAAAAAAAAAAAAAAAAAAAGAATTAGGAAGCTCTAGTTACCTAAATGGAGAATTTCCCAGGATACAGTCTTAAGTGAAAAAGGCAAGATACAGAACCATGTATGAGGATTTAACCTTCTGTGTGAGAAAATCTAAAAATAAGAATAGGTATTCCTATTTTATTGTGTTTGCACAAACAAAACCACCCGAGATGTAGGGTGTAGGTGTGGAACTGAAACTTTTTCCTGTATGTGTATAAATTTTAAACACATTAACATATTACTTACTTAAAATTATATATATAGATTATATGAGGCATGGAAAATACTTAGAACAATGGCTCCACGTCAGTACATGGTAATTATTATAAATACATAATACATATTAATATGATATAAAACATGCCATGGGAGGTTCTGGAAAGATACAAAAGAAATGGGTTCAGACCAGAGGGAAAGGAGGACTGGGCAACTGGAACACTGTCTACCCTTTTTGGCGTATTTTCTGAATCCTCTACCATGGTAAATATATTACCAAGTCAAACCACATAACGATGAATGCATTTTAACGAGCTATTTATAACCTGCCAGGCAAGGAGCCTTATGATGACAAATGAATACAGATGCCTTTTTCTACTGAGCTTCTAGGAGACTGGAGGAAGCCCATCACGAATGTCGCAGTTCGCTTTCACAGATAAAAATAGTGGGGATCAAACATCCACAGTTTGGAGGCTTGAAGGCCAAGATTGATTTAACCCCGTGTCCATGACCCGCAGGCATGGGATTTATCCCATACCTATCGTGGGGTGTCAGAGTTCTGTGAACCAGAGTTCTGTGACCCCAGGAGGCTGGGGTCACCTCCAGGACGGCCACCTGGCCCAGCTAACCTCTGCAGGCCCTGCGGGACCTCAGAACACAGGAGGCTTCCATAAAAATACGTCGTTTCAGGTCATCTAGGGCTGAACCTAAGTTTTCACCACTTGCGGTCTCTCTTTCTAAATCTGTAGTTAAAAGGCGTTGGCCAGCCAAAAACACACATAAACAACTCAAGACGGTCTGCAGAGCTGGGCCCTGCCGGGGGGTGGGGAGCGCATCCGTGTTAGGGCGCCCTCTAGCGGACGGTGAGGGTAAAGCACATTCAGCCTGGAAGTGGAACAGGGGCGTTTGTCTTCTTTTCCACGCAGTGGTCGAGCAAGTGGACAAGACCTAGAGAATGCTCGCTGCTCTGCGCACACATTCAAGGAGGCAGTGAGTAAGCAAACACCCACACTAGCTTTTTTTTTTTTTTCGTAGGGAAATAAAAGGATATGGAGGAGATGGGGGGGTCTCTTTCAGGCTGAGTGGAAGTGCCTTAGGAGGGTATGACATTTGAGCTGAGGGCTCAAGGATGAGGAGAAACCAGAGTCCAAGGAAGGCTGAACATTCCAGACAAAAGGAAAGAGCAAATGTCTTGAGGGAGATGGACCCCTCCCACCACCACCACCCGTGTGTTTATGAAACAGCAGGAAGGCCAATGTGGATGAATCCAGAGTGACCACAGAACTGTGGTGGGAAATGAGGCAGATAAGGCGGTATTGTCACAAAGACAGATACACCGGACCGATGAAACAGAATACAGATTTCAGAGACACATACGCACATAGAAAGCCACCTGATCTATGAACAAATG
This sequence comes from Balaenoptera borealis, assembly GCF_965194805.1. Lineage (NCBI taxonomy): Eukaryota > Metazoa > Chordata > Mammalia > Artiodactyla > Balaenopteridae > Balaenoptera > Balaenoptera borealis. Next base: position 65,504,770 of record NC_138878.1, read on the forward strand.
CATGCAGCATTGCAGTGGAGAAAGGATGAACTTGTTTTTTCTGGGTTTTTTTTTTTTTTTTGGGGGGGGGGTGTTCTGCTGAGCCAGTGACACCTACCCCACACCGTATCCCCAAATAAATTTCCAGATGGCTTTTAGATCTAACTGAGAAAGATAAAACAGCGCATATTCAAGAATCAGACATTTTTGGGATATTGAGATTGGCAACGATTTCTTAACCAGGACATGGAAGCATCGTGTACAAATGAAAAGCGATAAATTGAACTAGAACTTCTATTGCTATAGATTGAATGTTTATGTCCCCCCAGCCCATTCATATGTTGAAATCCTAACCCCCAACGTGATGGTATTTAGAGGTGGGGGGCTTTTGGAGGTGATTAGATCATGAAGGTGGAGCCCTTAGGAATGGAATGGATGCCATTATAAAAGACACCCTCTGGGCTTCCCTGGTGGCGCAGTGGTTAAGAATCCGCCTGCCAATGCAGGGGACACGGGTTCGAGCCCTGGTCCGGGAAGATCCCACATGCCCCAGAGCAACTAAGCCCGTGAGCCACAACTACTTAGCCTGCGCTCCAGAGCCCACAAGCCAAAACTACTAAGCCCACGCGCCACAACTACTGAAGCCTGTGCGCCTAGAGCCCGTGCTCCGCAACAAGAGAGGCCACTGCAATGAGAAGCCCGCGCACCGCAGATGAAGAGCAGCCCCCGCTCTCTGCAACTAGAGAAAGCCCGCATGCAGCAATGAAGGCCCAACGCAGCCAAAAATAAATAAATAAATAAATAAATCTATTAAAAAAATAATAATAATAATAAAAAATAAAAGACCCCTTCACACTACTATATATAAAATAGATAAGGGCCAGGGTACTCTACTCAATACTCTGTAATGGCCTATAAGGGAAAAGAATCTAAAAAAGAGTGGATATATGTATATGTATAACTGATTCACTTTGCTGTACAGCAGAAACTAACACAACATTGTAAAGCAACTGTACTCCAATAAAAATTTAAAATAAAAAAAGGACCCCCTCAGAGCACCACCTGGACCCTATGCTATGTGAAGACACAGGGGAAAAAAACCATCTGTGAACCAGGAAGCAGGCCCTCACCAGTCCGCAAATCTGCTGGTGCCTTGATCTTGGACTTCCAGCCTCCAGAACCGCGAGAAATAAATGTCTTGTTTATAAGTTACCTGGTCTGTGGTATTCTATTATAGCAGCCGGAATGGACTGAGATATCTCTTCACCAAAAGTCACTTTTGATGAGGGCCGGGAGATCACTGTGGCACAAAGGAGCTGCTGAAGAAGAAGTGAGAAGCTATAAAAGGAGAGAAGAAGCCACTTTGTTTCTGGAGCCTGCTCACGAACTGGGACTTACCCCCGGGTGCTGTGACAGTGAGGAAACTGAGCCTCTCCCAATAGGAGGAGATGTGGAGAGTCTGTTACAGTGACACTGGGCATCTGGAAGGCTTCAGAGAAACGGAGAGATTGAGGGTACTGTTGAGAGGAATGTGGGAGTGGCAACTGTGAGTTCAAAATGATCTCTCGGGCTTCCCTGGTGGCGCAGTGGTTGAGAATCTGCCTGCCAATGCAGGGGACACGGGTTCGAGCCCTGGTCTGGGAAGATCCCACCTGCCACGGAGCAACTAGGCCCGTGCGCCACAACTACTGAGCCTGTGCATCTGGAGCCTGTGCTCCGCAACAAGAGAGGCCGCGACAGTGAAAGGCCTGCGCACTGCGATGAAGAGTGGCCCCCGCTTGCCGCAACTAGAGAAAGCCCTCGCACAGAAACGAAGACCCAACACAGCCAAAAAAAATTAAATAAATAAATAAATAAATAAATAAGTCAGGAGCTCTTAAAAAAATATGACCTCTCGGGCTTCCCTGGTGACGCAGTGGTTAAGAATCCACCTGCCAAAGCAGGGGACTTGGATTCGAGCCCTGGTCCGGGAAGATCCCATATGCTCCGGAGCAACTAAGCCCGTGAGCCACAACTACTGAAACCTGCGTGCCTAGAGCCCGTGCTCCGCAACAAGAGAAGCCACCGCAATGAGAAGCCCGCCCATCTCAACGAAGAGTAGCCCCCGCTCGCCGCAACTAGAGAAAGCCTGAGCAATGAAGACCCAACGCAGCCAAAAACAAATAAATTTTTTTTAAAAAGTGACGTCTCATGTCCAAATCCTCTGCACAGATTTTCTTGGCCTTATCATTCCCGGGGGAACATATGTTTTGGCTACATGGGTCTGGCTTCCAGGTTATGTATATCCCACACAGGTTGTGTGGTTTTCAGATGTCTCAGCGTCCCAGGACCCTTTGAGTCAGGAAACAGAGCAGACTTGAATGGGTAACTGGAGGAGAGTTTAACTTTATTTACAAAGGTGTGACCAGAGTGTAGGAAAATATCCAGGATCTGTTGTCCAGTAAAATCAACGAGATGCAGAGTGGCTTAGGACTGCGCCATCATTTGTGTGAGGAAGGGTTGAAAAATAGGAATACACTTTCCTATTTTCTGGGTTTTGTGTAAACACTGGAAGAATGCATAAGAAACCCATCAAATGGTGGCATCTGAGGAAGAAAGGGAGACCAAGTATTTAGGTGTAGCAGCAGGGATGAGATCTTTTAAAAAGTATACCTTTTCATATTCTTGAGATTTCTTAAACCCTTAGATGTGTTACCCATTTAGCAGTTCTATATTAATTAGGAGACTCAGATCAAGTAAAGCATTTAGATCAGTGCCTCAAAATTGTGACATCTTAAAAAAAAAAAAAAAAAAAAATTGTGACATCTTGCTACCTGTTAACTATTAAATCCATTTTTTGTATATGTAGTGAATTTCTGGAAAAAAGATAGGAGAAGGTGGTAAAAAGGGACAGGGATTGAGAAACTGGAAAACTGGGATGTTGGGGGGTGGACTTATTTGACTTAAAACTTTTCTTCAGATGTAATTGGCATATAACATTGTGTAAGTTGAATGTATACAATGTGTTGATTGATACATTGATATATTGCAATAAAATTGCCACCATAGCGTATGTATTGATTTGATACATTTATCTATTGCAAAATGATTACACCGCAGTGTTAGCAAACACCTCTCTCAGGTCGTATAATTACCATTTCTTCTTAGTGGTGGGAAAAATTAAGATCTAGTCTCTTAGCAACTTTGAAGTTTACAGCACAGTATTGTTGACTATAATCATTGTGCTGTGCATTAGATCTCCAGCACTTATTTATCTACTGGTACCCAGTTTGTACCCTTAAACATCATCTCCCCAATTCCCCCACCCCTCTGCCCTGGTAACCACCATTCTACTCTGTTTTTATCACTTCCAGCTTTTTTAGATTCCATATATAAGTGATATCCTACAGTATTTGTCTTTCTCTGTCTGATTTATCTCACTTAGCATAATACCCTCAAGGTCCCTCTCTGTTGTCACAATCTTTTTTCTTTTTCTTTTTTTTTTTTTATTGAGGAATAATTGACCTATTACATTATGTTAGTTTCAGGTTACAACATAATGATTTGATATTTGTATATATTGCAAAATGATCATTACAATGTCTCGTTAACATCCATCACTGCATGGTTACAATGTTTTTAAATTTATTATTTTTAATTATTTTTTTTTTTTTGGCCACACCAGGCGGCTTGCAGGATCTTAGTTTCTCCGACCAGGGATTGAACCTGGGGCACAGCAGTGAAAGTGCTGAGTCCTAACCACTGGACCACCAGGGAATTCCCTATAATTTTTTTTCTTTCCTGTAATGAGAACTTTTAGGATCTGCTCTCTTAGCAACTTTCAAATATACACTACAGTATCATTAACTATCGTTACTATGCTGTATATTACACCCCCAGGACTTACTTATTTTATAACTGGAAGTTTGTACCAATTTGTAACCTTTTTTCTTATATGTCCACCGTTTTGTCCTTTGTCCTTTACCATGTAAATTATTACCGAGTCAGAAGCTGGGTACATAATTTCATCTGGCCAGCAGGGAACCTTAAGATTGGGAATGAAGGCAGATGCCTCTCTGTCACCCAGAGTCTGGAAGGAGACCTAGCGAGCTTACCCCTGGGGAGAAAACACGAGCTTCACTGCAAAGATCAAAATAGTGATAGCAAAGTGATTGCTGACGTGGCAAAGGGACAGCTGGAAGGAAGGCCAGAGTTTGAACCCAAGGGTCCATATCTCCAGATTTGGGCTCTCTCCCAGCACCTACCACTGGGATCTGGTTTCTGTGAGCCAGGCTGTGTCTACCCCAGCAGACTGGGAGCTGCTTCAGGGCTGGCACCACACCCAGTTCCTCGCCTGGAATGACGCTCCTAGGAGGTTTCCAGAATGATGTGTCATTTCCCAGATAAACTTAGGCTTGGAGAGTGAGAGACAGGGCTGGCCCTGGGGTCTCTCACCTCTGTGGTCGCTCTCTGTATATTCCTGGGCAGGAGTCTGGGGCAGGCTGTTTCAGGAAAGAAACTTACAGGAAAGAAAGGCAAGGTTTTTTGTTGTTGTTGTTTGTTTTTTAAATATTTATTTATTTATTTGGTTGCACTGGGTCTTAGTTGCTGCAGGCGGGCTCCTTAGTTGTGGCTCTTGGGCTCCTTAGTCGTGGCATGCAAACTCTTAGCTGCGGCATGTGAGATCTAGTTCCCTGACCAGGGCCCCCTGCATTGGGAGCGTGGAGTCTTAACCACTGCGCCACCAGGGAAATCCAGAAAGGCAAAGTTTTACATGCAAATCTGCATCCTGTGAGGGCTCTTGTATGCTGAGATCTCCCTCTAGGGGGCTGTGATGGAAAAATGCATTTATCCCAGACATTGATAAAGATGTAATAATTCTTTCCTCCAGCAATTATCTGTTGACTGCGCATAATGGTCATAGGCACGGAGATATGGCAGGGGATCAGACAGACACAGTCCTATATACAATGGAATATTACTCAGCCATAAAAAAGAATGAAATCTTGTCAGTTGTGACAACATGGATAAACATAGAGGGTACTGTCCTAAGTGAAATAAGTCAGACAGAGAAAGACAAATACTGTAAAAAAAAAAAAAAAAAAAAAAGGTACAAAATACCTTCCAGTTGCAAAATAAAAGAGTCACGGGTATGAAATGTGAGATGTGGGGAATATAGTTAGTAACTATATAACATCTTTGTATGGTGACATATTGTGATGAGACTTGTGATCATTTTGAAATGTATAGAAATATCGAATCACTATGTTGAGTAACAGGAACTAACATTGTGTTGTGGGCCAACAACACTGTTGTTTCTATACTTCAGAAACAAACAAATAAACAGACTCACAGAAAAAGAGATCAGGGCTTCCCTTGTGGTGCAGTGGTTAAGAATCTGCCTGCCAATGCAGGGGACATGGGTTCGAGCCCTGGTCCAGGAAGATCCCACATGCCGCGGAGCAACTAAGCCCGTGTGCCACAACTACTGAGCCCGCACACCTAGAGCCCGTGCTCTGCAACAAGAGAAGCCACCGCAATGAGAGGCCCGCGCACCGCAATGAAGAGTGGCCCCCGCTCGCCACAACTAGAGAAAGCCCCATGCAGCAACGAGGACCCAACACAGCCAAAAATAAATAAATAAATAAATAAAATAAAAAAAAAAAAAGACCATCAGTAATTAAAAATAATAGATACTCTGACATAAACTTGATAATTGGCAATTGCTTAAAAATTCTAAAAAAAGAAAAAGAGATCAGGTTTGTGGTTATCGGGGGCGGGGGGGGAGTGGGGGGAACCGGATGAAGGGGGTCAAAAGGTACAAACTTCCATTTATAAGATAAATAAGTACTAGGGTGTCATGTACAACATGGTAAATATAATTAACCCTGCTGTACATTATATATGAAAATTGTTGGGTAAATCCTAAGAGTTTTCATCACAAGGAAAAACTTTTTCTCTATTTCCTTAATTTTGTATCTGTAGGAGATGCTAGATGTTCACTAAACTTATTGTAATCATCACTTCATGAGGTTTGTAAACCAAATCATGAGGCTGCACACCTTAAACTTATACTGGGCCATGTGGTAATTATATCTCAATAAAACTGGAAGAAAATTTTTAAAAAAAGACAGACACAGGGGAATCCCCCGGTGGTCCAGTGGTTAGGACTCCACACTTTCACTGCTGAGGGCACGGGTTCAATCCCTGGTCAGGGAACTAAGGTCCCACAAGCCCTCAGCATGGCCAAACAAACAAACCCCAAAACCCAAAAATAACCCCAAAACAAAAAACAAACAAAATCCCCAAAAATCAAAAACGAAAAACAAACAAAAAAAGATAGACACAGTCCATCAAAGGTCACATTCTAAGGAGACAGACAATACAGAGGCAAAGACAGGAATAAAATGCTTTCAAATATGAAAAGTGCCATAAATGTAAGTATGTATGGGGGTCCTGGGAGGGAGGGGATCCTACTTTAGACTGACCTGGCAGGCACTGGCCACGTCTGAGAAAGTAAATCTGAGCTGAGAACTGAAGGATAAGGAGGAACCAGTGCCCTAAAGATCCAAAGGGAGTCTGGACACAGGGAAGAATTAGCTTAAAGACCCTACATAAAAGGGATTCGACTTAAGTGGATGAAAAACAGCCCCAAGGCTATTGTAGCGGGGCCACTGGAGAGAGACAATGGGCCAGGATGTAGGAAATGAAGCAGCCCCGGTTAGCAGGAGCCAGATTACCGAAGGAGTTTTTAGAACATGATAAAGACTCTGGCTTTTGTTCAGAGAGGAAGGGGAAGCGATTAGATGCTTTTTAAACTGGAAATGACATAATCTGATTTCTGTGCTTGAGAGAGTCTTGCTGGGTGGAGAAAAGACAGCAAAGTGGTGACAGGGAAGCCAGAAAGCCAGGTGAGGAGGCCAGAGCAGACCTTGGGAATGTCTTTGGGGTCTTAAGGGAAAGATGTCGGTGATCTACAGTGGGTGATTGCAGGGGATGGAGAGGTAACGGGAGATTCTTTCACTCGGCCAATATTTACAGAGTCCATTGTGCCCTGTTCCTGGCACTGCAGATAAAGCCATGAAGGAAACAAAATCCCTGTCCTCCTGTGGGGTCCTCTTCTACGAGGGGAGGCTGATATATATATATATATATATATATATATATATATATATATATATATATATATATATATATATATATATATATATATTTTATTCATTCATTCATTCATTTAGCTAGCTAGCTGTACTGGGTCTTAGTTGCGGCATATGGGATCTAGTTCCCTGACCAGGGATCGAACCTGGGCCCCTTGCATTGGGAGCGCAGGGTCTTAACCACTGGACCACCAGGGAAGCCCTGGGGAGGTTGATAATTAACCACACGAGCACGTAGGCATAGCCCATGACATCAGACAGTGACACAGGCAATGAAGAAAGATAAAGCAACCTAGGAGAGTAGGAGGGGCTTAGGATTCCAAGTCACCAGCAATTGTAGGCCAGGTGATCCGAAGAGGCCTTTCTGGACATGATGCTTGACCTGGGGCCTGAATGCCTCAAGGAAGAGAATTCCTGGGAGAGGGACTAGCAAGTCCAGATGTGTGGAGGTGGGAGTGGGTTTGGCTTTTGTTCTAAAAGGAGTGAAATGGACAGTGTGGTTGGAGGAAAGTAAAAAAGGGCAAGAGGAATAAAAAAATGAGGTCTGGGGCTTCCCGGGTGGCGCAGTGTTTAAGAATCCGCCTGCCAATGCAGGGGACACGGGTTCAAGCCCTGGTCTGGGAAGATCCCACATGCCGCGGAGCAACTAAGCCCGTGTGCCACAACTGCTGGGCCTGCACTCTAGCGCCCCCAAGCCACAACTACTGAGCCCACGCACCGCATCTACTGAAGCCCGCGTGCCTACAGCCCATGCTCCGCAACAAGAGAAACCACCGCAAAGAGAAGCCCGCGCACTGCGTCAAAGAGTAGCCCCTGCTCGCCGCAACTAGAAATAGCCCTTGCGCAGCAGTGAAGACCCAACGCAGCCAAAAATAAATTAATTAATTAAATAAATAAATTTATAAAAAATACTATACTAATAAAAATAATAATATATTTAAAAAAAATGAGGTCTGAGAGCTGGCACAGTTGGAGGGAGATACATTTTTTTTTCATTTTTAAATACATATTTTATTTTAGAATTGTTTTAGAGTTGCAGAAAAAATGTGACATAGTACATAATTCCCATATACCTCACACCCAATTTCCACTCTTCACATCTTGCATTTGTGTGGCATATTTGTCACAATTAATGAACCAATATTTGTGCATTATTATTCACTAAAGTCTATACTTTTTCAGGTTTCCTCAATGTCCTTTTTTTGTTCCAGGTTCCTTCCAGGATACTACATTACATTTAGTCCTCATATTTCCTTAGGTCCCTCTTAGCTGTGAGTTTCTCAGACTTTCCTTGTCTTTGATGACCTTGAATGTTTTGAGGAGTACTGGTTAAAAATTTTGTAGAATATCCCTTGACTGGGGTTTATCTGATGTTTTTCTCATGATTAGATTGTGGTTACGGGTTTCTGGAAGGAAGATCACAGGTAAAGTGCCATTCTCATCAGATCATGTCAAGGATGCGTGCTATCAACATGACTTACTACTGATGATGTTGACTTTAATCACCGGGCTAAGGTAGTCCTTGCCAGATTTGGAGGGAGATACATTTGCAAAATATTGGGTTGGCCAAAAAGTTCGTTCGGATTTTTCTCTAAGATGTTATAGCAAAACCCGAACGAATTTTTTGGCCGATCCGAGAGGACTCAGCTATGGGTCCCAGCGGAGCTACCCCATGAACAACTCAAGTTAGTTGACAGCGGTCACTCACGTTGTCAGGAGTGAAGTCCCCTCTATCTGGCAATCCTAGCTCATAAGGCGTTTTGGAGGAATATGAGCTTAAATACATATATGTGCATGTGCGCACACATGGACAGATAGTCTTATTAGAGGAGACTAATTTTAGGGGGGTTATAGACTCATTTTGTCAAGAATAACTCCATCCAGGGATTATGGGCTGAGATCATCTGAGAAGCCAATAGTTCCAGGTAATGCTGACTCAGTCTTTTGATGGTTTAGAGACATCTATTCAAAATAAGATTGCCTAATTATTCAGTCAGGTGTATAAGGAAGGCAATATTGTTGGGAGAGAAATCGTCTGTGGACCTGAACATCCCTGCATGTTGTTTTTCGGTATGCCAGGAATGCAAGGACTTGCCACTCTTTTTTTGTTTTTTAATTTTTGGCTGTGTTGGGTCTTTGTTGCTGGGTGTGGGCTTCCTCTAGTTGCGGCGAGCAGGGGCTACTCTTCGTTGGGGTGCGCGGACTTATTGTGGTGGTTTCTCTTGTTGCAGAGCTTGGGCTCTAGGCGCACGGGCTTCAGTAGTTGTGGCACGCAGGCTCAGTAGTTGTGGTGCACAGGCTTCGTTGTTCCGCAGCATGTGGGATCTTCCCGGACCAGGGCTCGAACCCGAGTCCCCTGCATGGACAGGTGGATTCTTAACCACTGCGCCACCAGGGAAGCCCGGACTTGCCGCTCTTTACCTGGCCATTTCTTAGGGTGGCATTTGCCACAAGTGACCTTGATGGATGAGGGAATGTCTCCTTTTGGAACAAAGAACAGTGTTCCTAGCAAAGAGGTGGATTCTCCCAAGCTTAGTGTCCTTCAGCTATGACACAAATGATTGCAAGTGTGGAATCCAGCTGGGCCCCTCTGTGTTGCCAGGTGGGATTTGGGGGCTAGAAGAACTGACATAAACGTGGTGTTCATGCTGCCTGCTGTGCTGTGAGCAATACACCTTTTGTCTCTGACCCAGGAGTCTCGTGTCTTCCGCTAGCATCCATGCAACAGGAACAAGATAACTTATTTGCTTGTACCACTGTAAAATCCTGGACCCTGTAAATATGCCCTTGAGAAATGGATTGCTAAGATCTCTGAGAGGTTCCCCAGTGAGTGTGGGCTCAGACACTCTACATTCCAGACTGTGAGTGATACAGTCATAGCTCCCATTCAGAGTTAAGAGATCAGTCTCTGAAAGATTTGGAAGAATGCCTGGAACATAGTAAAAAAGGTTAAAAGAAAGGCACTGTTCTCCTTAGAGTTATTAAGGCATGTTATTAAGGCATGCAGATGCATACATTCAAAGGAAGAAGGGCTCATCTGAGGATCTTCTGGGAAGTAAATGAACATAGCCAGGGGATTTGGGCTAAGGTAGTCTGGGAAGCAGATGAATTCACTTGGGAGTTTTTCCTCTTACACTTGGAAAAGTTGCTCGTCCAGGGGTCATAGCTAATAGGATGATGGGAAGCATGGTTATTTGTGTTTATATCTATATCTAAATAGAGATTGATTTTATTATAAGGAATTGGCTCGTGCAATTACAGAGACTGACAAGTCCCAAGGTCTGCCTTTAGCAAGCTGGAGACCCAGGAGAGCTGACAGTGTAGTTCTAGTTCAAGGCTGGCAGGCTCAAGACCCAGGAAGAGCCAATATTTTAGTCTGAGTCCAAAGTCAGGAAAAACAAACAAACAGTATCCCAGCTCAAAGGCACTCAGGCAGAAGGAATTCTTTCTCACTCAGCCTTCTTCTATTCAGGCCTTCACCTGATTGGACGAGGCCCACCCCTATTACAGAGGGCAATCTGCTTTACTCAGTCTACTGATTCAAATGTTAATCTCCTCCAGAAACACCTTCACAGACACATCCAGAGTAATGTCTGGGCATCTCGTGGCCAAGCCAAGTTAACACATTGGATTAACCATCACACTCAACCTTTATTCTGAGCTTCAGAGGACTGAGCTCTGCTTCTGAACTTCCCTTGATACATGTCTTTGGAAGTGTGCAGGGACAGGTTGAATAGCATCATGGTTAGGAGCAAGGGCACCAGTGGAGACAGCCTAGGTTCAAACCCTGTCTCCACCATTTAACAGTGAAATGCCTGTTACATATTTTCTGCAAAGATGGCTGCAGACAGCTCCTCCCAGATCTGGATAATCCTGTTGCTTCTTCCATCAAGAAGTGGAGTTTGTACTCAACATAAAATAGATAAGCAATAAGTATCTCCTGTACAGCACAGGGAACTATATTCAATATCTTGTAATAACCTATAATGGAAAATAATCTGATATATCTATATCTATATATCTATATATATCTATATCTATATATCTGAATCACCTTGCTGTACAGCTGAAACTAACACAATATTGTGTTTTTGTCTTTTTTTTTGGCCGTGCGGCTTGTGAGATCTTAGTTCCCCGACCAGGGATCAAACCTGAGCCCACAGCAGTGAAAGCACCGAGTCTTAACCACTGGACCACCAGGGAATTCCCTAACACAATATTGTAAATCAACTATACTTCAATTTAAAAAGAAAAGTAATGGAGTTTGTTCGCCTCCCCTTGAATGACTTGTTTGGGCCAGTAGAATATGGTGGAGTGACACTGTGTAACTTCTCAGCCTTGAGAAGCTTTGCGACTTCTGTTTTCTTTTTTTTTTAATTAATTAACTAATTAATTAATTAATTTTATTTTTGGCTGCGTTGGGTCTTCCTTGCTGCATGTGGGCTTTCCCTAAGTTGCGGCGAGTGGAGGCTACTCTTTGTTGCGGGGCATGGGTTTCTCATTGCGGTGGCTTATCTTGTTGCAGAGCACGGGCTCTAGGTGTGCAGGCTTCAGTAGTTGTGGCATGCAGGCCCAGTAGTTGTGGCACGTGAGTTCAGTAGTTGTGGCTTGTGGGCTCTAGAGCACAGGCTCAGTAGTTGTGGCTCACAGGCTCAGTAGCTGTGGCATGTGGGCTCAGTAGTTGTGGCTCACGGGCTCAGTAATTGTGGCTCACGGGCTCTAGAGTGCAGGCTCAGTAGTTGTGGTGCATGGGCTTAGTTGCTCCGTGACATGTGGGATCTTCCCAGACCAGGGCTTGAACCCGTGTCTGCTGCATTGGCAGGTGGATTCTTAACCACTACGTCACCAGGGAAGCCCCGCGACTTCTGTTTTCACCCTCTTGGAAATCAACCAGCAGCTAAGAAAGCTTGAGCTAAATGATAAGAGAGTACATGGAGGATGAAAAATCTCAGTGTTCCAGTTACCCCACTGAGCCAAGGCCCCAGGCATTTAAATGAGGCCATCTCGGACCTTCCAGCCTGACTTATCCACCAGCTGAATGCAGCTGCATGAGGGACCATTCAACATTGCACAGAGCCAAAGAACCGCCCTGCTGAGCCCAACCAACCCAGGGAACCAGGGATATAAGAAATCGTGATTGCTTGAAGCTTTTCAGATTTTGAGAAGCCTGTTACACAGCAGTAGGTGACTAGGAGTAACCTCGGGCAGATTACTTCAGCTCTCAGTGATAATACAAAGTCCCAGGGCTACTGGATGGTCAAACGATTTAATGCACCTGAAGTACTTAGATCATAGCCTAACATCTAGTCATATGCTCAATAAATGTTACCTACTATGGTGATTCAACTTTGATAATACGAGATGCACCAGGCAAAGCTAGTTTGTATCAGATGCTTGTTTCAGGCTGTCACCCCAGGGCTTATTCATTCTGTGGAAATCAGAAATAAGGATGACGAGGACTTCCCTGGTGGCGCAGTGGTTAAGAATCCTCCTGCTAATGCAGGGGACACGGTTCTATCCCTGGTCTGGGAAGATCCCACATGCCACAGAGCAACTAAGCCCATGTGCCACAACTACGGAGCCTGTGCTCTAGAGCCTGCGAGCCACAACTACCGAAGACCGCGTGCCACAACTACTGAGCCCACGTGCCACAACTACTGAGCCCACACGCCTAGAGCTCATGCTCCGCAACAAGAGAAACCACCAGAATGAGAAGCCTGCGCACCGCAATGAAGAGTAGCCCCTGCTCTCTGCAACTAGAGAAAGCCGGTGCACAGCAATGAAGACCCAACGCAGCCAAAAATAAAGTAAAAAATAAATAAATAAATAAAAAAGAAGTAAGGATGATGAGCCCTATCATTGATCAAAATAATCACTGAAACCAGATGCCAAAGGTTTCAACTTGCAGTTAGTAAGAAAACCTTCAGACAGTTCTTTTTTTTTAATTTAATTTTTATTTTATATTGGATTATAGTTGATTTACAATGTTGTGTTAGTTTCAGGTGTACAGAAAAGTGATTTAGTTATACATACACATATATCCATTCTTTTTCAGATGATTTTCCCATATAGCAGACAATCTCTAAGTACAGAAACCACTGACCCAAGTGAACACTGGGTTAGTCATTTGTATTTATGTAGATAGCAAAGAAAAATGTTCGCAGATATTTATGTACCCAATGTCTTAAAATTAGAGTCCAAAACACATTTCTTCCATAGTTGCCATCACAAAAGATAATACTTTTATAACATTCATAGATTTTTTAACAGTCCCAAGGATTATAAACTTGAAACCTTGAAACTATGACTTTTAGTAATGAAATATGTTAAGATGTTTGTTGTGAAATATTCTGCTGATGAAAGGCTGTGAACCAAGCTTGTGAAATGAAGGTAAGTTTGCTAAACAAACTTGTGATAATGCACCCCTGGCTGCTATCATTTTAGAACATTGCTGAGGTAGTTTTAAGTATCTTAACCGGTATAAAAGACTGCATAGATGATCTTAGAATTTGGAACAAATATAAAGTCATTCTTCCTTGCAAAGTTATTCTGTGTGTAGAATAAATAAATGACTGACAGGTAAGTTTAGAACAATGGTTCTCAACTGGGGATAATTTTGCTCCCTGTTTTAAAAATATAGGCTTTGTTATTATCCAGGTATGGTGAGGCCAACAGATCAGGGTACCACTGCCATTGAAAAACATAGTTTGTTATGGTGGTACAGTAAGAAATACGTATTTGATGTTTGTCCCCAGTTCCTGACACATAGCTTCTAAAACCCTTGTAATTTCCTGAGTGATGGGGGTGAGAGGTGCATCATTTGTTTTAATATTTGGTCTTTGTCCAAGACAGCTCATAAAACCCTGGACTCTCCAGAGTCCTAAGAATGCCTTTTTGGGGACTTCCCTGGTGGTGCAGTGCTTAAGAATCCGCCTGCCAATGCAGGGGACAGGGGTTCGAGCCCTGGTCCAGGAAGATTCCCGCATGTCGCGGAGCAACTAAGCCCGTGCGCCAAAACTGCTGAGCCCACGTGCCACAACTACTGAAGCCCGCACACCTAGAGCACATGCTCTGCAACAAGAGAAGCCACCGCAATGAGAAGCCCACACACCACAAGGAAGAGTATGTCCCTCTCGCCACAACTAGAGAATGTCTGTGCACAGCGACGAAAACCCAACGCAACCAAGATAAATAAATAAACAAATTTATTAAAAAAAAAAAAAAAAGTAGGGTTATAGTCACAGATCCCAAGAGGAGGGGGCCCGCCATGCCCTGGGGCAGCCCCAGGGTCAGCCAGGAGGCAGAGGGGAGTGAGGGGAAGACAGGGCAAGTGCCCTTACTGTGGTTTCCATGGGAAGGAACAGGTGAGGCAGGGTAAATAGATTTAGGTTGTCTAGTTTGAATAACTGCAGCAGACTCTACGGCCTAGGGACAGCCCTTAGCTGTCTGGCACCTGGCCCTGGGGTGACTAGGTCAGGGAAATAGTGGCCCAGGGTGTAACAGCCTAATAAAGGAGGCGATGGAGGGTCTGGGCTCTGGATTGGATGGTTTGCATACAAAAGGCATGCACAAAGGCAGATTGTTTGCTGTCTCTAGGAATTAGCTAGTCCTGACCCGGGCAATCCCTCCAGGGTCAGCAAGACCCCAACATGTCAAAGCATCAAAATCACAGAAAAAAAGGAGAGAATTAATACACATCCTCCCCACCCCCACCCCCCACCCCTCCCCCCGGGCCAGGAGACAAGTTCAATGTCATGAGACATTCTTGGTTGGTACCATTTAGAGGAGGGACGAGGGGTGCTATTGGCATCTAGTGGGTGGAAACAAGGGATGCTGGTCAACATCCCACAATGCCCAGGACAGCCCCCCTCCCCCACCTGCAGATGAGCCAGCCCCAGACGTCAATTGTGCTGAGGTTGAGAAATCCTGGTTCAGAGCACAATGCAAAGCCTTATTTCCCCAATTAACAGTTGATTAATTAAATAAATAGTTTCCCGATTCAGTAGACTTTTCTTGTTCCAGACCTTGCAACGGAACACGGGGGCAGATACAAATTGGATGGACTTGGAGGGGCCATATAATCTGATATAACTGGCTGACTCAAGACCCAGATGTTCAAAATGCACTGTGAGAAAAGCTCTAGAAAGAGCGGAATGGAGTGAGAGTTCCACATGTCAACTGTTTATATTCCTCTTCCTGGGTCTTTGATTTGATGAGAAAACATGAGTAATTGTTTTGCTCTGCAACACATAAGCGGCATCTGCTGTATGTTCCAAGCTCCTGCCTAGATATTGTGAGCATTCCATATACATTTGTCGATCAAATCATATATGCCTGTATGAATGACTGTGCGTTCGGTAGGTGCATGAGTATTTGATGAATAAACAGTTGAATGAATGAATGGAAATCATGAATATATTTTCGAGGAATTATGAATACATTTAAAGAGAGGTAAGAATGACTTGTTTTTTAATGCCATTTGCAGCAACATGCATGGACCTAGAGATGATCATACTAAGTGAAGTAAGTCAGACAGAGAAAGACAAATATCATATGATATCATGTATATGTGGAATCTAAAATATGACACAAATGAACTTATCTACGAAACAGAAACAGACTCATAGACATAGAGAACAGACTTGTGGTTGCCAAGGGGGAGGGGTGTGTGGGAGGGATGGCTTGAGAGTTCGGGATTAGCAGACGCAAACTATCATATATAGGATGGAGAAACAACAGGGTCCTACTGGATAGCACAGGGAACTATATTCAATATCCTGTGAGAAACCATAATGGAAAAGAATATGAAAAAGAATGTATAACTCAATCACTTTGCTATACAGCATAAATTAATACAACATTGTAAATCAACTATACTTCAATAAAATACATTTTAACAATTAAAAATATTTTTTAAAATAAGGATGACTTGTTTTTGAATCTCCCTAATTCCTTCATTAAAAACCAAACACCAAGGGAGGGAGACGCAAGAGGGAAGAGATATGGGGACATATGTATATGTATAACTGATTCACTTTGTTATAAAGCAGAAACTAACACACCATTGTAAAGCAATTATACTCCAATAAAGATGTTAAAAAATTAAAAAAAAAAAGAACACCACCCCCCCTAAAAAAAAAAAAACAAACCAGCAAACACAGCAAGTAAAAATACCTACAGACAACATTTTCGGTAAAACTAGGTGAACCCCAGTGAACCCTAGAATACAAGCAGATGGGCTCAACCAAATACATATTTCTTATTCTAAATCACAAATAAAATAATAGCAGTTATGAGCAAACAAATATGTAAAATTGGAAATCTCAGAAAGGAGATAGGTGGGGGAAAAAATGACATAAACAGAAGATGACAAGAGTCAGAAAAGGACTAGAAACTTTAAAAAAGACATTTTACAAAACGCCAGATAAACTATAAGAAGCACGAGAATGAATAGACCCACAGAAAACAGAGTAAGTGAAACTGTTGTCAGAAAGAAGAAAAACAATCCAATATGAATGAAGACATTAAAACTATTCAAGGGAAAGTGATAGAAATAAGGGAGAGACAAAGAATATCCCAAAATACCATAATAGAAATAAGCTGAAGGGACTTCCCTGGTGGTACAGTGGTTAAGAATCCACCTGCCAGTGCACGGGACACGGGTTCGAGCCCTGGTCCAGGAAGATCCCACATGCCACAGAGCAACTAAACCCGTGTGCCACAACTACTGAGCCTGCACTCTAGAGCCTGCGAGCCACAACTACTGAAGTGGGCACGCCTAGAGCCTGTGCTCTGCAGCAAGAGAAGCCACTGCAACGAGAAGCCCGCGCACCGCAGCGAAGGGTAGCCCCCGCTTTCCACAACTAAAGCCCACACACAGCAATGAAGACCCAACACAGCCAAAAAAAAAAAAAGAAATAGCTGAAGAAGAAAACCAAAACAATGGAACAAGTCATAAAAATCATAATCTAATAAACTTTCTTGAAAGAAAGAATTTGAAATTGAAGAACCAAGAATATAACTAGGAAATTGGCCAAAAAGAGTCATCTGTAAGACACACTCTAGGAGAACTACTAGTTTTTTGGGTTTTTTTAAAG
Source organism: Balaenoptera borealis (assembly GCF_965194805.1). Classification (NCBI taxonomy): domain Eukaryota; kingdom Metazoa; phylum Chordata; class Mammalia; order Artiodactyla; family Balaenopteridae; genus Balaenoptera; species Balaenoptera borealis. Next base: position 65,521,982 of record NC_138878.1, read on the forward strand.
AGGAAAATAATTATTTGCACATCTGAGCAATAGATCACGTTAACTTAGAAGGGAAAGAAAAGCAGATTAGCATCAGATTTTTTGATGTTCTAGGAGAGAGTGGTTTAACAATTGTATGGGGGCTTCCCTGGTGGCGCAGTGGTTGAGAATCCGCCTGCCAATGCAGGGGACACGGGTTCGAGCCCTGGTCTGGGAAGATCCCACATGCCGCGGAGCAACTGGGCCCGTGAGCCACAACTACTGAGTCTGCGCGTCTGGAGCCTGTGCTCTGCAATGGGAGGGGCCGCTATAGTGAAAGGCCCGCGCACCGCGATGAAGAGTGGCCCCCGCTTGCCGCAACTAGAGAAAGCCCTCGCACAGAAACGAAGACCCAACGCAGCCAAAAGTAAATAAATAAATAAATAAATAATAAAAATAAAGGAATTCCTTTAAAAAAAAAAAAAAAAAAAAAAAAAACAATTGTATGATACTTAGCAGCATATTAAAAAAAAAAATCTTGACCAAGTGGGGTTTATTCTAGCAATGCAAAGATGGCCAAAATTAGGAAATCATTAATAAAATTTATCATCTTAACAGAGCTAAGAAAAAAATCACATGATCATCCCCAGATATGCTAAAAGGACATTTGACAAAATTGAGTAACTATTCACTTTAACATGCAATTAAATATGAAGTGATAGTTCTTTAAAATATTGATAGATAGCCCAAAATTCAGGATCTCAATGAGCAAATATTAGAGGCTGAAATACAAATAACACTAGTGTCTAAATTTCAATCAGGGACAAGAATGCCCACTATTTTCACTGCTATTTACCACAGAGAATATGTTTTCCATTGTGTGAAAATCTAATGAGATCTCACTCACCTGCCCTGAGATTGTTCTGGGTATCATAGAGCCAACAGGTGAAAGTAATTCAGTTATAAGTGACTCAGCACATTATTTGCCAAATATTCTTTGCATACCTACAGTTTTTAGGCATTCTTTTAGGTACGAGGGATAACACAGTGAGCTGGAATAGAAGATGATCCTGTGGTCAGGTTGACAGTTGTACCCCACATTCCATTTTGTTTCCTGCCAGGATGAATAGCTGTGACTTTCGTCCTGACTCCAGTTGGGATTGTCTGAGGAAAACCACGCAGGGAGCATAAACCTATTCCTTTCTCTGCCCCAGACTCAGACCTGTGGGGATAATCTCAAGGTAGCACAATGCACTATTTGATACAGCTATGAACTAGTGGAGGGAAGAAGGGACGCTTCCTTAGCCGGTGTTTTCTTTCTCCCCCTTCCTCCTTCCAAACTAAGAAGTTAATTGCTTGCCCTGCCTTTAAATATACATTCTATCCAGTAGCATTGAAAACATCTGTTCCCTTAGTAAAGCGTTGAACCACTTACCAGAATCAAGTACACAAATAACTGGCTGAAGAGGTATTGAAGCCCTGCTGAAGATCTTAAACATGTGACCACCTTGATTTCCAAACTGCCACCTGACCTTGTGAACTTGCTTTACTCTGCTGGTAATCACTGGGTTTTAACAATTAAGGTTTTTTTTTTTTTTTGCCCTCTAAGAGAACAATGCAGTCCTTAAAACTTGTATTTCTCAGTGCTTTGCTAAGATATCCGAAATTTTCTACTCTGCTAGGTGGTGAGTCATGCCATGGTTTGTTGAGATTATTTCCATTTGCTCTCACTTACTCAACTTTACTCAGGGGTGAGTCATTTAAAAGATTACAGGGGCTTCCCTGGTGGCGCAGTGGTTGAGAATCTGTCTGCCAATGCAGGGGACACGGGTTCGAGCCCTGGTCTGGGAGGATCCCACATGCCGCGGAGCAACTAGGCCCGTGAGCCACAACTACTGAGCCTGCGCGTCTGGAGCCTGTGCTCCGCAACAAGAGAGGCCGCGATAGTGAGGGGCCCGCGCACCGCGATGAAGAGTGTCCCCTGCTCGCCGCAACTAGAGAAAGCCCTCGCACAGAAACGAAGACCCAACACAGCCAAAAATAAATAAATAAATTTATACATTAAAAAAAACCCCACAATTCTCTCAATACATAAAGAATATAACTCCAGACATTATGGAGGAGATGTATAAGAAAGCTCATGCTGCAGTACGAGAGAATACAGTGAATGAGAAGAAGCCTGAGAAAGAAGTTAAAGAGAAGAGGTGGAATCGTCCAAAAATGTCACTTGCCCAGAAGAAAGATCGGGTAGCTCAGAAGAAGGCAAGCTTCCTTAGGGGTCAGGAAAGGGCTGCTGAGAGTTAATAAAACAAACCACAATCTCTGTGAAGATTTTTCAGATAAAGACAATAATAAACTTGTTGACCAAGTAGGAAAAAAAAAAAAATGAATAAAACATTACAGGCAACACTAAATCAGTTTCCCTTCCACCTGGGGCAAGGCTGGCTGTGGCCGCTGCTGTGGTGCCGGAGCGCCCTCTGGTGGTGATACTAATCCCCTGCAGTCTCGGGCCAGTCCTGGTTTGGCGCCCTGAGACAGAGGTCAGAGGTCCCTCAATAAAGCTCAAAAATAGGGCCACTTTTCACAGTCCCCTTGGAAAATAATTCAAAATTGGATTACCACCATCCGAGGAAGCTCCAAATTAAAATAATATTTCTCTTTCCCTAATCGACTGCTGGTCAATTAAGACAAAATTCTTTCTGATTTGCAGGTTGTTAACGAGGTAACTTAAGCCTCCATCTGCTCACATGGAAAAGCTCAGGCCTAGATTCCCTCATGTTTCCTTCAACTCTCTTGAGCACATTCACGTGTGGGGCATTAGAGAGTTATCAGGGCAGCTAACACTGGCCCCAAGAGTAAGTACGAACTTTGCCCAGCAAAACTTCCCCTAAAACTAACTGGATGGGAGAATTATTCTACATGCACATTTTCCTCACACTTGAGCATTTCTAAAATTGGGATGCATCTTGTTACTGAAGGTATATTAGCACTGGGGTTCAAGAAGGAGTGGCCATAAAGGCAAGGAAGCAACTGAAATGTCTTCATAGATGAATGAATGGATAAAGGAGGTGTGGTATATATGTACAGTGGATGAAACATTGCCATTTGCAGCAACATGGATGGACCAAGACATTATCATACTAAATAAAGACAGTCAGACAGAAAAATAATATATGATAGCACCTACTTGTGGAATCTAAAAAAACAGTACAAACGAATGTATACACAAAAGAGAAACAGTCTCCCAGACATAGAACATAAATTTATGGTACAAAAGGGGAAGGTGGGAGGGATAAATTAGTAACTTGGGATTAGTAGATAACCACTCATATATAAAATAGATAAACAGCAAGGATTTACTGTATAGCCCAGGGAAATGTTTACTATCTTGTAACAACCTGTAATGGAAAGGAATGTAGATAGTTGAATCACTTTGCTGTATACCAGAAACTAACATAATGTTGTAAATCAACTACACTTCAATGAAAAAAACAATATTACCGGAAACACTTGGTTAGTTTCCCTACCTCATGGTGCAAAGCTGACTGTGTCCGCGCCTGTGGTGTTGCAGCGCCCTCTCGTGGTGACACTAATCCCCTGCAGGCTGGGGCCAGCCCTGGCCTGGAGCTCTGAGACAGAGGTCAGAGGTCCCTCTATAAATCTCAAAATAGGGTCACTTTTCACAGTCCTCCTGGATAATCATTCAAAATTGGATTACCACCGTCCGAGGAAGCTCCAAATTAAAAAAAAATTTCTCTTGCCCTAATCGACTGCTGGGCGAATCAGAAAGATAAAATTGTTTCTGATGTGCAGGTTCTATTAACCAGGTAACTTAAGCCTCCATGTGCTCCTATGGAAAAGCTGACTCCTAGATTCCCTCGTGTTTCCTTCAACTCTCCTGAGTACATTCACGTGTGGGGAATTAGAGAGTTACCAGGAGGACTGGCACTCGTCCCAAGAGTCTTAAGTACTCACTTTGACCAGCAGAATTTCTCCTAAAACTAACTGGATGGGAAACTTTTCTACATGTACAATTTTTTTTCAACTTTAGCATTTCCAAAATTGGGATGCATGTTGTCACAGAAGGCATATTACCATTGGGGTTCAAGAAGGAGTGGCCATAAAGTCATGGAAGCAACTAAAATGTCCTTCATAGATGAATAGATGCAGATGGTGTGGTATATATGTACAATGGAATATTCCTCAGTCATAAAAAAGAATAAAATATTGCCATTTGCAGCAACATAGATGGACCAAGAGATTTTCATAGTAAGTGAAGTAAGGCAGACAGGGAAAGTCAAATATTATATGATATCACATAAATGTTTTCTCTAAAAATAATGCAAACGAATCTATCCAGAAAACCAAAACAGAGTCACAAACATACAATACAACATATGGTTACCAAAGGGAGAAGGGAGGGAGGAACAAATCAGCAGTTTGGGTTTAACAGATACACGCTATTATCATATATAAAATAGATAAACAAGAAGGATTTACTGTAGAGCACAGGGGCCTGTATTCAATATCTTGTGATAACCCTATAATGAAAAGGAATAAAAAATGAAAGAATATAGAGGTATATATATATGCATGTAAAAGTGAATTAACCTGCTGACACCTGTAACTATCACCATATTGTATAGCAACTACACTTCATTTAACAAAGAGAGAATATGGGGCAATCCTTGGTTAGGTTCCCTTCCTCCTGCTGCAAGGCTGGCTGTGTCTCTCCTGTTGTGTTGGAGCGCCCTCTTGTGGTGATACTAATCCCCTGCAGTCTCGGGCCAGTCCTGGTTTGGCGCCCTGAGACAGAGGTCAGAGGTCCCTCGATAAAGCTCAAAAATAGGGCCACTTTTCACAGTCCCCTTGGAAAATAATTCAAAATTGGATTACCACCATCCGAGGAAGCTCCAAATTAAAAAAAAAATATCTCTCTCCCTAATCGACTGCTGGTCAATTAAGACAAAATTCTTTCTGATTTGCAGGTTCTGTTAACGAGGTAACTTCAGCCTCCATCTGCTCCTATGGAAAAGCTGACGCCTAGATTCCCTCGTGTTTTCATCAGCTCTCTTGAGCACATTCACGTGTGGGGCATTAGAGAGTTATCAGGGCAGCTAGCACTGGCCCCAAGAGTAAGTACGAACTTTGCCCAGCAGAATTTCTCCTAAAACTAACTGGATGGGAGAGTTATGGTAAAGGCACATTTTCCTCACACTTCAGCATTTCTAAAATTGGGATGCATCTTGTTACTGAAGGTATATTAGCACTGGGGTTCAAAAAGGAGTGGCCATAAAGGCAAGGAAGCAACTGAAATGTCTTCATAGATGAATGAATGGATAAAGGAGGTGTGGTATATATGTACAATGGAATATTCCTCAGTCATAACAAAGAGTGAAACATTGCCATTTGCAGCAACATGGATGGACCAAGACATTATCATACTAAATAAAGACAGACAGAAAAAGACAAATAATATATGATATCACCTACTTGTGGAATCTAAAAAAACAGTACAAACGAATGTATATACAAAAGAGAAACAGCCTCACAGACACAGAACATAAATTTATGGTACAAAAGGGGAAGGAGGGAGGGATAAATTAGTAATATGGGATTAGTAGATAACCACTCATATATAAAATAGATAAACAGCAAGGATTTACTGTATAGCCCAGGGAAATGTTTACTATCTTGTAACAACCAGTAATGGAAAAGAATGTAGATAGTTAATCACTTTGCTGTATACCAGAAACTAACAGAATGTTGTAAATCAACTACACTTCAATTAAAAAAAATATATTACGGGAAACACTTGGTTAGTTTCCCTTCCTCATGGTGCAAAACTGTGTCTGCTCTTGTGGTGTTGGAGCGCCCTCTCGTGGTGACACTAATCCCCTGCAGGCTGGGTCCAGTCCTGGCCTGGAGCTCTGAGACAGAGGTCAGAGGTCCCTCTATAAAGCTCAAAATAAGGCCACTTTTCACAGACCCCTTGGAAAATGATTCAAAATTGGATTACCACCATCCGAGGAAGCTCCAAACTAAAAAAAAATTTCTCTTGCCCTAATCGATTGCTGGGCAATTATGTAAAATTCTTTCTGATTTGCAGGTTCTGTTAACTAGGCAACTTCAGCCTCCATCTGCGCCTATGGAAAAGCTGACTCCTAGATTCCCTCGTGTTTTCATCAACTCTCTTGACTACATTCACGTGTGAAGCATTAGAGAGTTATCAGGACAGCTAGCACTAGTCCCAAGAGTCTTAAGTACTCACTTTAAAGAGTAGAGTTTCTCCTAAAACTAACCGCGTGGGAAGTTCTTCTACATGCACTTTTTGTTTCCAACTATTGCATTTCCAAAACTGGGATGCATGTTGTCACTGAGGGCATATTACTATTGGGGTTCAAGAAGGAGTGGCCATAAAGTCATGGAAGCAACTAAAATGTCCTTCATAGATGAATAGATACAGATGGTGTGGTATATATGTACAATGGAATATTCCTCAGTCATAAAAAAGAATAAAATATTGCCACTTGCAGCAACATGGATGGTCCTAGAGATTTTTATAGTATGTGAAGTAAGGCAGACTGGGAAAGTCAAATATTATATGATATCACATAAATGTGTGGTCTAAAAGTAATGCAAAAGAATCTATCCAGAAAACCGAAACAGAGTCACAAACATACAACACAACATATGGTTACCAAAGGGGAAAGGGAGGGAGGGGCAAATTAGGAGTTTGGGTTTAACAGATGCAGGCTATTATCATATACAAAATAGATAAACAAGAAGGATTTACTGTAGAGCACAGGGGCCTGTATTCAATATCTTGTGATAACCCTATAATGAAAAGGAATCAAAAATGTAAGAATATAGAGGTATATATATACGCATGTAAAAGTGAATTAACCTGCTGACACCTGTAGCTATCACCATATTGTATAGCAACTACACTTCATTTAACAAAGAGAGAATATGGGGCAATCCTTGGTTAGGTTCCCTTCCTCCTGCTGCAAGGCTGGCTGTGTCGCTCCTGTTGTGTTGGCGCGCCCTCTCGTGGTGATACTAATCCCCTGCAGTCTCGGGCCAGTCCTGGTTTGGCGCCCTGAGACAGTGGTCAGAGGTCCCTCAATAAAGCTCAAAAGTAGGGCCACTTTTCACAGTCCCCTTGGAAAATAATTCAAAATTGGATTACCACCATCCGAGGAAGCTCCAAATTAAAAAAAATTTCTCTTGTCCCAATTGACTGCTGGGCATTTAAGATAAAATTCTTTCTGATTTGCAGGTTCTGTTAACAAGGTAACTTAAGCCTCCATCTGCTCCCATGGAAAAGATGAAGCCTAGATTCCCTCGTGTTTTCATCAACGCTCTCGAGTACATTCACGTGTGGGTCATTAGAGAGTTATCAGAACGGCTAGCACTGGCCCCAAGAGGAAGTACGAACTTTGCCCAGCAGAATTTCTCCTAAAACTAACTGGATGGGAGAGTTATTCTACATGCACATTTTCCTCACACTTGAGCATTTCTAAAATTGGGATGCATCTTGTTACTGAAGGTATTTAGTACTGGGGTTCAAGAAGGAGTGGCCATAAAGGCAAGGAAGCAACTGAAATGTCTTTATAGATGAATGAATGGATAAAGGAGGTGTGGTATATATGTACAATGGAATATTCCTCAGTCATAACAAAGAATGAAACATTGCCATTTGCAGCAACATGGATGGACCAAGACATTATCATACTAAATAAAGACAGTCAGACAGAAAAAGACAATATATGATATCACCTACTTGTGAAATCTAAAAAAACAGTACAAACGAATGTATATACAAAAGAGAAGCAGCCTCCCAGACATAGAACATAAATTTGTGGTACAAAAGGGGAAGGAGGGAAGGATAAATTAGTAATTTGGGATTAGTAGATAACCACTCATATATAAAATAGATGAACAGCAAGGATTTACTGTATAGCCCAGGGAAATGTTTACTATCTTGTAATGACCTGTAATTGAAAAGAATGTAGATAGTTGAATCACTTTGCTGTATACCAGAAACTAACATAATGTTGTAAATCAACTACACTTCAATTTAAAAAAATATATTACGGGAAACACTTGGTTAGTTTCCCTTCCTCATGGTGCAAAGCTGACTGTGTCCGCGCCTGTGGTGTTGGAGCGCCCTCTGGTGGTGACACTAATCCCCTGCAGGCTGGGGCCAGTCCTGGCCTGGAGCTCTGAGACAGAGGTCAGAGGTCCCTTTATAAAGCTCAAAATAGGGCCACTTTTCACAGTCCCTTGGAAAATGATTCAAAATTTGATTACCACCATCCGAGGAAGCTCCAGACTAAAAAAAATTCTCTTGCCCTAATCGATTGCTGGGCAATTATGTAAAATTCTTTCTGATTTGCAGGTTCTATTAACTAGGCAACTTCAGCCTCCATCTGTTCCTATGGAAAAGCTGACGCCTAGATTCCCTCCCGTTTTCATCAACGCTCTTGGCTACATTCACGTGTGAAGCATTAGAGAGTTATCAGGACAGCTAGCACTAGTCCCAAGAGTCTTAAGTACTCACTTTAAAGAGTAGAGTTTCTCCTAAAACTAACCGCGTGGGAAGTTCTTGTACATGCACTTTTTTTTTTTTTTAATTTTTATTTATTTATTTATTTTTGGCTGTGTTGGGTCTTCGTTTCTGTGCGAGGGCTTTCTCTAGTTGTGCCAAGCGGGGGCCACTCTTCATCGCGGTGCGCTGGGCCTCTCACTATCGTGGCCTCTCTTGTTGCGGAGCACAGGCTCCAGACGCGCAGGCTCAGTAATTGTGGCTCACGGGCCTAGTTGCTCCGCGGCATGTGGGATCTTCCCAGACCAGGGCTCGAACCCGTGTTCCCTGCATTGGCAGGCAGATTCTCAATCACTGCGCCACCAGGGAAGCCCTGTACATGCAGTTTTTGTTTTCAACTATTGCATTTCCAAAACTGGGATGCATGTTGCCACTGAGGGCATATTACTATTGGGGTTCAAGAAGGAGTGGCCATAAAGTCATGGAAGCAACTAAAATGTCCTTCATAGATGAATAGATACAGATGGTGTGGTATATATGTACAATGGAATATTCCTCAGTCATAAAAAAGAATAAAATATTGCCATTTGCAGCAACATAGATGGACCTAGAGATTTTCATAGTAAGTGAAGTAAGGCAGACAGGGAAAGTCAAATATTATCTGATGTCACATAAATGTGTGGTCTAAAACTAATACAAACGAATCTATACAGAAAACCGAAACAGAGTCACAAACATACAATACAGCATATGGTTACCGAAGGGGAAAGGGAGGGAGGGGCAAATTAGGAGTTTGGGTTTAACAGATGCAGGCTATTATCATATATAAAATAGATAAACAAGAAGGATTTACCGTAGAGCACAGGGGCCTGTATTCAATATCTTGTGATAACTTTATAATGAAAAGGAATCAAAAAAGAAAGAATATAGAGGTATATATATACGCATGTAGAAGTGAATTAACCTGCTGACACCTGTAACTATCACCATATTGTGTAGCAACTACACTTCATTTAACAAAGAAAGAACATGGGGCAACCCTTGGTTAGGTTCCCTTCCTCCTGCTGCAAGGCTGGCTGTGTCGCTCCTGTTGTGTTGGCGCGCCCTCTCGTGGTGATACTAATCCCCTGCAGTCTCGGGCCAGTCCTGGTTTGGCGCCGAGAGACAGGTCAGAGGTCCCTCTCTAAAACTCAAAATAGGGCCACTTTTCACAGTCCCCTTGGAAAATAATTCAAAATTGGATTACCACCATCCGAGGAAGCTCCAAATTAAAAAAAATTTCTCTTGTCCCAATTGACTGCTGGGCATTTAAGATAAAATTCTTTCTGATTTGCAGGTTCTGTTAACAAGGTAACTTAAGCCTCCATCTGCTCCCATGGAAAAGCTGACGCCTAGATTCCCTCGTGTTTCCGTCAACTCTCTCGAGTACATTCACGTGTGGGGAATTAGAGAGTTACCAGGAGGGCTGGCACTGGCCCCAAGAGTCTTAAGTACTCACTTTGACCAGCAGAATTTCTCCTAAAACTAACTGGATGGGAAACTTTTCTACATGCACAATTTTTTTCAACTTTAGCATTTCCAAAATTGGGATGCATGTTGTCACTGAGGGCATATTACCATTGGGGTTCAAGAAGGGGTGGCCATAAAGTCATGGAAGCAACTAAAATGTCCTTCATAGATGAATAGATGCAGATGGTGTGGTATATATGTACAATGGAATATTCCTCAGTCATAAAAAAGAATAAAATATTGCCATTTGCAGCAACATAGATGGACCAAGAGATTTTCATAGTAAGTGAAGTAAGGCAGACAGGGAAAGTCAAATATTATATGATATCACATAAATGTTTTCTCTAAAAATAATGCAAACGAATCTATCCAGAAAACCAAAACAGAGTCACAAACATACAATACAACATATGGTTACCAAAGGGAGAAGGGAGGGAGGAACAAATCAGCAGTTTGGGTTTAACAGATACACGCTATTATCATATATAAAATAGATAAACAAGAAGGATTTACTGTAGAGCACAGGGGCCTGTATTCAATATCTTGTGATAACCCTATAATGAAAAGGAATAAAAAATGAAAGAATATAGAGGTATATATATATGCATGTAAAAGTGAATTAACCTGCTGACACCTGTAACTATCACCATATTGTATAGCAACTACACTTCATTTAACAAAGAGAGAATATGGGGCAATCCTTGGTTAGGTTCCCTTCCTCCTGCTGCAAGGCTGGCTGTGTCTCTCCTGTTGTGTTGGAGCGCCCTCTTGTGGTGATACTAATCCCCTGCAGTCTCGGGCCAGTCCTGGTTTGGCGCCCTGAGACAGCGGTCAGAGGTCCCTCGATAAAGCTCAAAAATAGGGCCACTTTTCACAGTCCCCTTGGAAAATAATTCAAAATTGGATTACCACCATCCGAGGAAGCTCCAAATTAAAAAAAAATATCTCTCTCCCTAATCGACTGCTGGTCAATTAAGACAAAATTCTTTCTGATTTGCAGGTTCTGTTAACGAGGTAACTTCAGCCTCCATCTGCTCCTATGGAAAAGCTGACGCCTAGATTCCCTCGTGTTTTCATCAGCTCTCTTGAGCACATTCACGTGTGGGGCATTAGAGAGTTATCAGGGCAGCTAGCACTGGCCCCAAGAGTAAGTACGAACTTTGCCCAGCAGAATTTCTCCTAAAACTAACTGGATGGGAGAGTTATGGTAAAGGCACATTTTCCTCACACTTCAGCATTTCTAAAATTGGGATGCATCTTGTTACTGAAGGTATATTAGCACTGGGGTTCAAAAAGGAGTGGCCATAAAGGCAAGGAAGCAACTGAAATGTCTTCATAGATGAATGAATGGATAAAGGAGGTGTGGTATATATGTACAATGGAATATTCCTCAGTCATAACAAAGAGTGAAACATTGCCATTTGCAGCAACATGGATGGACCAAGACATTATCATACTAAATAAAGACAGACAGAAAAAGACAAATAATATATGATATCACCTACTTGTGGAATCTAAAAAAACAGTACAAACGAATGTATATACAAAAGAGAAACAGCCTCACAGACACAGAACATAAATTTATGGTACAAAAGGGGAAGGAGGGAGGGATAAATTAGTAATATGGGATTAGTAGATAACCACTCATATATAAAATAGATAAACAGCAAGGATTTACTGTATAGCCCAGGGAAATGTTTACTATCTTGTAACAACCAGTAATGGAAAAGAATGTAGATAGTTAATCACTTTGCTGTATACCAGAAACTAACAGAATGTTGTAAATCAACTACACTTCAATTAAAAAAAATATATTACGGGAAACACTTGGTTAGTTTCCCTTCCTCATGGTGCAAAACTGTGTCTGCTCTTGTGGTGTTGGAGCGCCCTCTCGTGGTGACACTAATCCCCTGCAGGCTGGGTCCAGTCCTGGCCTGGAGCTCTGAGACAGAGGTCAGAGGTCCCTCTATAAAGCTCAAAATAAGGCCACTTTTCACAGTCCCCTTGGAAAATGATTCAAAATTGGATTACCACCATCCGAGGAAGCTCCAAACTAAAAAAAAATTTCTCTTGCCCTAATCGATTGCTGGGCAATTATGTAAAATTCTTTCTGATTTGCAGGTTCTGTTAACTAGGCAACTTCAGCCTCCATCTGCGCCTATGGAAAAGCTGACTCCTAGATTCCCTCGTGTTTTCATCAATTCTCTTGACTACATTCACGTGTGAAGCATTAGAGAGTTATCAGGACAGCTAGCACTAGTCCCAAGAGTCTTAAGTACTCACTTTAAAGAGTAGAGTTTCTCCTAAAACTAACCGCGTGGTAAGTTCTTCTACATGCACTTTTTGTTTCCAACTATTGCATTTCCAAAACTGGGATGCATGTTGTCACTGAGGGCATATTACTATTGGGGTTCAAGAAGGAGTGGCCATAAAGTCATGGAAGCAACTAAAATGTCCTTCATAGATGAATAGATACAGATGGTGTGGTATATATGTACAATGGAATATTCCTCAGTCATAAAAAAGAATAAAATATTGCCACTTGCAGCAACATGGATGGTCCTAGAGATTTTTATAGTATGTGAAGTAAGGCAGACTGGGAAAGTCAAATATTATATGATATCACATAAATGTGTGGTCTAAAAGTAATGCAAAAGAATCTATCCAGAAAACCAAAACAGTCACGAACATACAATACAACATATGGTTACCAAAGGGGAAAGGGAGGGAGGGACAAATTAGGAGTTTGGGTTTAACAGATGCAGGCTATTATCATATATAAAATAGATAAACAAGAAGGATTTACTGTAGAGCACAGGGGCCTGTATTCAATATCTTGTGATAACCCTATAATGAAAAGGAATCAAAAATGAAAGAATATAGAGGTATATATATACGCATGTAAAAGTGAATTAACCTGTTGACACCTGTAACTATCACCATATTGTATAGCAACTACACTTCATTTAACAAAGAGAGAATATGGGGCAATCCTTGGTTAGCTTCCCTTCCTCCTGCTGCAAGGCTGGCTGTGTCGCTCCTGTTGTGTTGGCGCGCCCTCTCGTGGTGATACTAATCCCCTGCAGTCTCGGGCCAGTCCTGGTTTGGCGCCCTGAGACAGTGGTCAGAGGTCCCTCAATAAAGCTCAAAAGTAGGGCCACTTTTC